>NC_053499.1:148798837-149044578 GCF_905171775.1 Rana temporaria | reverse complement strand
GGCAAAAAAACTTTTACCCTTTTAAAATCTCCATAGGCGACGTTAAAAAAACTCTACAGGTTGCATGTTTTGAGTTACAGAGGAGGACTAGGGCTAGAATTATTGCTCTCGCTCTACAAATCGCGGCGATACCTCACATGTGTGGTTTGAACACCGTTTACATATGCGGGCGCTGCTCACGTATGTGTTCGCTTCTGCGCGAAAGCTCGTCGGGACGGGGCGCGTTTTCTGGCTCCTAACTTTTTTAGCTGGCTCCTAGATTCCAAGAAAATTTGTCACCCCCTGATGTATGGGGGTTCCAAGTAACTTTCTAGCAAAAAAAAATTATTTTACACTTGAAATCAACAAATGTCAGAAAAAAGTTTGGTGTAAGTGCCGGTTCACAGCGACATGGAAGTCGGCACGACTTTGCGAGGCAAG
The DNA here is from genome assembly GCF_905171775.1 of Rana temporaria. Taxonomy (NCBI): domain Eukaryota; kingdom Metazoa; phylum Chordata; class Amphibia; order Anura; family Ranidae; genus Rana; species Rana temporaria. The sequence continues at coordinate 149,044,158 of NC_053499.1, read as the reverse complement.
TTCAAGTCGCCTCCAGGACAGGCAACTCTGCCAGTGGCCAATCAAACGATAATCGGCTCTGTGGGAGGGAGGGGTTTGCCTGAGAAAACTGTTTTCTCTTGCTGTAAAGTTGCTTCAGTTAAGACACAGATCCGACTTTGGAGGCGACTTCCATTGAAATCTATGGGTACAAGTCGCCTTGACGTAGTACAGGAACCTTTTTAAGACGGCGCTCATTCACGTCCTCATGTCGTGCGACAGTGTGAACGGACGCTTAAACTTTCCTAATTTACATACATAAGTCTATTCCTTTGATGTAAAAGACAAATTGTTACAATGTTTAGACTTAACGTTCCACTGATATACTTTGGCAGACTGCCCGGATTTTACAGCTGTGACTTGAAAGAATTCTCCGCATTGAAAGATTGGGAAATACTTTGTCCAGATCTCGACAGGGGGAAAAAAAAATTGCGCTAGCGATTCTTGGCAATTAATTGTGCAGCTCTAGCGTTGGAGGAGGTGTAGCACTAGAATTTATTGCACGCGATACCTTGCGTGTGGTGCGAATTCAGTTTACATATACATACGTGTGCAACTTACGCGAACATTGCTGGGGGGTGCTTTAATTTTTTTTTTTTTACACTGTCCCTTTTAATTTATCTTTATTTTTTTCACTTTAACTACTTCCCGACCAGCTGCCGCAATTCTACGGCGGCAGGTCGGCTCCCCTGCGCGAGAGCCCGTAGTATAACGCCGGCTCTCTAAGCGGCCACTAGGGGCCATAATGTCGCAGTACCGGGAAAAAAAAAGTCGCTGATCGCCGCCATTACTAGTAAAAAAAAAAAATATTAATAAGAATGCCATAAAACTACCCCCTATTTTGTAAACGCTATAAATTTTGCGCAAACCAATCAATAAATGTTTATTGTGATATTTTTCGTAAATAAAAAAAAAATATGTAGAAGAATACGTATCGGCCTAAACTGAGGGAAAAAAAAAACGTTTTTTTATATATATTTTGGGGATATTTATTATAGAAAAAAGTAAAAAATATTATTTTTTTTTCAAAATTGTCGCTCTATTTTTGATTATAGCGCAAAAACTTAAAACCGCAGAGGGACGCCCAATTTTGTTTGGGAGCCACGTCGCACGACCGCGCAATTGTCAGTTAAAGCGACCAGCAAATATGGTCCGGGGGTTAAGTGGTTAAGGGCCAGCTCACACCATAGAAATGCATTTCGGGCCGAATTTTCGTATAGTGTATGGCCAGCATAAGTCTGTAGGGTTCAATATTGAGCTGGTCACGTCCTTTTCAGCTATAACAGCTTCAACTCTTCTGGGAAGGCCGTCCACAAGGTTTAGGAGTCTATGGGGAATGTTTGACCATTCTTCCAGAAGCGCGTTTGTGAGGTCAGGCATTGATGTTGGATGAGAAGGCCTGGCTCTCAGTCTCTGTTCTAATTTATCCCAAAGGTGTTCTATCAGGTTGAGGTCAGGACTCTGTGCAGGCCAGTCAAGTTCCTCCACCTCAAACTCGCTCATCCATGTCTTTATGGACCTTGCTTTGTGCACTGGCCCAAATCATTTGGTGGAGGGGGGATTATGGTGTGGGGGTTGTTTTTCAGGGGTTAGACTTGGCCCTTTAGTTCCAGTGAAGGGCACTCTTATGGCGTCAGCATACCAATACGTTTTGGACAATTTCATGCTCCCAACTTTGTGGGAACAGTTTGGGGACGGCCCCTTCCTGTTCCAACATGACTGCACACCAGTGCACAAAGCAAGGTCCATAAAGACATGGATGAGCGAGTTTGGGGTGGAGGAACTTGACTGTCCTGCACAGAGTCCTGACCTCAACCCGATTTAGAACACCTTTTGGGATGAATTAGAGGGGAGACTGCTAGCCAGGCCTTCTCATCCAACATCAATGCTGATCTCACAAATGCACTTCTGGAAGAATGGTCAAACATTCCCATAGACACACTCCTAAACCTAGTGGACGGTCTTCCCAGAAGACTTGAAGCTGTTATAGTTGCAAAGGGCGGGCCAACTCAATATTGAACCCTACAGACTAAGACTGGGAGGCCATTAAATTTCATGTAAAGGCAGGCGTCCCAATACTTTTGGTAATACTGTGTGAATCTCTATCTCCCCCTTTCACACAGTGCCACCCATAGCGTCGGCGGTAAAATACTGTTATTTTAACCGTCGGATTATCAGTGCATTTCGGCCGCTAGCGGGGCTCTTTTAACCCCCACTAGTGGCCGAGTAAGGGTTAAAACCGTCCGCAGTGCGCCGCTACAACAGCGTATTGCCGGTACGGCGACTCTGCCCATTGATTTTCAATGGGTAGGAGCGAGTTCGAAGAAGCTGCTGCCAGGACTTTTTCTGACGCCCTGCCAGCGCGCCGCGAGCAGCAGTTTAAGGGTGGATTGCAGGCGCAATAGCGCCTACAACCCCCCCCCCCCCCCCCCCAGCTCTCTTCACATTTGGCGAGCCCTGATCGTCACGAGGGACGCGTCCGGTTGGATAATCACGGGGGATGATGCGTACATCCGTCAACCGGTTTCATCAGTTTGCTCTGCATTGCGTTGCTCGCCACGTGAAGCGAGTAGTAATTCATCTTCGCACACTCGCTGCTCTGTGTAATCAGGAAGTTGTAAGCACATGAGCGTGCGCCCCTCCCCCCTCCTCATCGCTGTTCTTATTGCTGTAATAAGTTTATATATTTTTTAGATTTGCTGTCTTCTTATTACTTTTTTTTTTTTTAAGTGCATGTTGCTGTGAAAACCAGTTTGTTTAGTAGTTGGCAGCGTTGGGTTTGTACTCGTGGGGAAGGATTGCCCAATACTTGTTGAAACCTTTTCTCTTCTTCCTCCTCCATGCTGCCGGCGAGCTTTTACTTGGCTGCAGTTAAGCGTTCAAATAGAAAAAAATAAATAAAAAAACCTATATAAAGTAAAACCTGAACTGAATGTTCGGCTTGCTAAGGCGCAGAGTATCATAAATAATGTGTTCTTTTTTTTCTTTAGGCTGTTTTTATCCTTTTTGTTATCTCAGTGCTGCTGATCTCCTGCAGCTTATTTGCGCTCTCTTCCTGTCTACATGCGCTCCAGTGAACGCCGAATGGGCAGGTTTCCTGGTGGTGGCAAGAGGCGGTCATCGGCGCTTATAGCAGCGTCGACCCCAAAAACGTAACATTATTGCAGCTTACCAATCACGAGATGTGGTGGCTGCATTTGTTTTCTTTTCTTTTAGCTTTTTCCTTTATTTTACCTGCTGATCTGGCCAGTAACACATCTGTAGTGGAGCGCCCCCCACTCTGGATGAATGGGCATAGGGGGCACCTTTTGGAGAGCAGCATTGTCAGTCTGGGGGGTGGGAGGGGAGGTGTTAAATGTATTGGCAGATTTTGATACGCTAACAAATTGAAGCCAAACTACAGGTCACACTTTATAATCAGTTACAGCAAACAGTTTAAAAGTTAAAAGATAAGTTTTGATGCATAAAAAAAAAAGCTGATTCGTCGTAAGCACCCCCGCCAGTGTTAAATAGATTGTCCCCTCTGTGTAAACTGATACATTTTGCTGGAGAGCTTGAGCTTTTCATAGCCTTTGACAAACTTGCTGGCGGGATCACCAGATGAAAGTAGAAGGAAGCAAGCCTGAGAAAGAGAAAACAAATGCAGCCGTCGCATTGAAAGGCCCCCTACACACGATCGGACTTTTTGACAACTGACCTCTGACGGACCTGTTTTTGCAGACAATCTGACCGCATGTACGCTCCATCGGACAAACTTTTTCGCTTTTTCATCGGACAAATGTTCGCTGTGAGAACAGACAAACTTTCCGGCAACAAATGTCCGATGGAGGATAATCGGTGTAGCTGCTGACTTTTAATAATCACACTCGCCGGTCCAGCAAAGCGGGCGCAGTAAGCCCTGCTCCTCGTCCCCCACCTCTCCGCCGGTATTCTAACTGTGGCCTCACAGCCGGGCGCGCACTGCGCATGCGCGAGTCGTGCTGTGAATGGCCGGGCAATCTTCTGGGACCTGTGACGTGTCCCAGAAGATTGAAGGGAGGAGGGGGAGAGGTGATCTTCCTTTCCGGCATCAGTGGAGGAAGTGGGAGCAGGGTACAGGCCGCCCCCCCAACAAATGTGGCATGTCAGGGGGTCACCAATACTCCAAAGCAGAAGTTAAATATTTCCGGGATCTGCAGGCGGGGGACTTATCGGAATCTGGAAGTCCTTTAGCAAGGGGGGTCCTCAGGTCCTGCTCCCCATGTTAATGAGTATGGGGTACATAGCCCGAAAGGGTCTGCTGTGGATTTGGGGGGGGGGGGGGTAACCCACACCGCTTTTTTCTCCTATTTATTTTTTGCCATAATTTTATTTTTTAATAATATCAGCTGACGACTCATCAGTTGGTAAGGACACGGCGGCTGACTTCCCAGCCCGCTCCTTAGTAACCAGCTATATACAGTGTTTTTAAAGAGAAGAAAAACCTGCAAAACGCATGAAAATGCATTTTAAAAAGCAGGTTTAAAAACGCAAAACATGCCTGAAAAGCGCATTAACCTCAACTGCATAGATGTGAACCTAGACTTACCCATAGAATGCATGAAGGGGGGGGGGGGGAATTCCCTTGAGCCTTTACAACCACTTTAAAGCTCACGCTTTTGCCACTGAACTTGTGTTGGACGGTCATAAAGGGGTTAATAGGATTCAAAAATATAAAAAGTGACGAAGATGTTACATTTTAAAGCTACTTATAATACAAGACGCGTTCTCTGGATCAGACAGCTGATCGGTTTGGCCGGTCATCGGCATGTTGCTGGCTTTGTTTCCCCCGGGTGGGGGGGGGGGGGGGAAGCTTGCCGGATTCTAATCTTCATATGTCTGATGTCGCCTCCCAGCCAGAGTTGTCAGAACCGCCTTTATTGTGCTAATGAGCTGTTTATGTAACACGCAGATTATGGCTGCGCTTTATACTAACCACAGGAGAGAAAAGATCCATTCAGGTGATGAGTCCTTTTCAGCGCTGGGTTTGATGCGCCGCGCCGAATACAACATGCGGGGATCGATTTACTAAAACTGGAGAGTGCAAAATCTGGTGCAACTCCGCAGGGGAACCAATCGGCTTCCAGAATGTTTTCTTAAAGCGGAGTTCTGCCGGAGAAGATAAAAAAAAGTCAGCAGCTGCAAATACTGCAGCTGCTGACTTTTAAAAACAAGGACACTTGCTTGTTCTGGGCGCCCGCGATGTCGGCACCCGAAGCCAGATCGGTGGAGGCACCGCCATCTTCGGTAAGGGAATCAGGAAGTGAAGCCTTGCAGAGAGTCGAGCGATCCCACTGGTCCCTGCTGTCTTCTGTGACCTGTGTGTCTCCCAGAAGATGGGGGGGGTTGAAGTAGGCGCCGCCTGTGGCATAGGTCACTGTGGTGATCTATGCCCGGAAGTGGGAGCAAAAAGCGGAAGTTCCATTTTTGGGTGGAACTCAACCATGCACAGCTGCACCAGATTTTGCACTCTAACAGGGTGTGATGTCACAAAACTTATTCTGAATATAGAGCACATGTGTCAAACACAAGCCCCCCCCCCCCCCAGGCCCTCGCACCTCTCCGGCAGCTGTAACACTAACCCGTACTAAGAAAAAAAGGGTCTTGGTGTCCCCGACCCTTTTTTTTTTTATTTAGGGCAGCACAGTGGTGCAGTGAGTAGCACTTTCGCCTAGCAGCAAAAGGGTCGCTGGTTCGAATCCCCATCACGACACCATCTGCCTGGAGTTTGCATGTTCTCCCTGTGCATGCGTGGGTTTCCTCCGGGTACTCCGGTTTCCTCCCACACTCCAAAGACATGCTGGTAGGTAAATTGGATCTTGTCCAAATTGGCCCAGTATATATATGTATGACTGTGTGTCCCAAGCGTGTCACGATCCTATGGGATAAAAATGACCACACCAGCCAAGCAGACTCTGGCTGGAAAAAGCGCCCAGAGGCGATTCAGTTCGCATGTGTTGCGCTATACAAGTCATTCATTCATTATTTACTGTATATACTCGAGTATAAGCCAAGTTTTTTAGCACTTTTTTTTGTGTGCTGAAAATGCCCCCCTCGGCTTATACTCGAGTCACCTTTTTGCACCTGATCTGCTGGATTTTGGGGATGTCAGTCTTGGGCACAGTGAGGCATGCAGATGGAAACCCTAGGCTTATACTCGAGTCAATAGGTTTTCTGTGTTAAAATTAGGTGCCTCAGCTTATATTCGGGTTGGCTTATACAAGGGTATATACGGTATTTAAAAACGTATTCTTTAATTGGCCCAGAGTCTGTGACGTGATTGGTGAGGATCTCCGTCTCCTTTTAGTATCGGCACACTAGAATTGCAGAGTCACAGGAACAGTTCACAGGGACGTGTTATGCGATCGCTTTCCCGCCCCTTCACTGTACTTGTGAAATTTGGCTTCCATGTGCTGGATGAATGTGTGAGTCTACAGGAAGCCGATGGAGGAAAGGAACGATCGCACTGTCATTGTAGCGCAGATAATTCATCTGGTTACAGCAGAAGTTTCATTTGCTTATATTTTGCTTTAACTGGTCCCCCCCCCCCCCCCCCAACATGGTAATGACATATTTTAAATTAAAAGCGGTTTTGATTCCATTCCTTTTCTCTGTGCAATGCAGATCATGGCTGGTGGGAGGAGCCAGCAGGGGGCTGTACATGGCTTTCTGAAATCATCACAGCCCCCAGCCTTGGTACTCATAATGGGCACAGCGGGTGTACAGACCCTGGAACTCAGCACAGGGATGGTGGGAACCCCTCATATTGGGCACAGGTGGTGTACAGACCCAGGAACTCGGCACAAAGATGGTGGAAATCCCTCATAATGGGCACAGCGCGTCTACATACCTGGGAACTTGGCACAGGGATAGTGGGAACCTCTCATAATGGGCACAGCGGGTGTACAGACCCAGGAACTCAGCATAGGGATGGTAGGAACCTCTCATATTGGGCACAGGTGGTGTACAGACCCGGGAACTCGGCACAGGGATGGTGGGAACCCCTCATAATGGGCACAGCGGGTGTACAGACCCAGGAGCTCAACACAGGGATGGTGGGAACCTCTCATATTGGGCACAGGTGGTGTACAGACCTGGGAACTCGGCATAGGGATGGTGGGAACTCCTCATTATGGGCACAGCGCGTCTACATACCTGGGAACTTGGCACAGGGATGGTGGGAACCCCTCATTATGGGCACAGCGCGTCTACATACCTGGGAACTTGGCACAGGGATGATGGGAACCTTTCATATTGGGCACATCGGGTGTACAGGCCCGGTAACTCAGCACAGGGATGGTGGGAACCCCTCATAATGGGCACAGCAGGTGTACAGACCTGGGAACTCAGCACAGGAATGGTGGGAACCCCTCATATTGGGCACAGCGCGTCTACAGACATGGGAACTTGGCACAGGGATGGTGAGAATCCCTCATAATGGGCACAGCAGGTGTACAGACCCAGGAACCCAGCACAGGGATGGTGGGAACCCCTCATAATGGGCACAGCGTGTGTACAGACCTGGGAACTTGGCACAGGGATGGTGCGAATCCCTCATAATGGGCACAGCGTGTGTACAGACCTGGGAACTTGGCACAGGGATGGTGCGAATCCCTCATAATGGGCACAGCGGGTGTACAGACCCAGGAACTCAGCACAGGGATGGTGGGAACCCCTCATAACGGGCACAGCAGGTGTACAGACCCAGGGACACAGCACAGGGATGATGGAAACCCCCTCATAATGGGCACAGCAGGTGTACAGACCCAGGAACTCGGCACAGGGATGGTGGGAACCCCTCATAATGGGCACAGCGGGTTTACAGACCCAGGAACTCAGCACAGGGATGGTGGGAACCTCTCATAATGGGCACAGCGGGTGTACAGACCCAGGAACTCGGCACAGGGATAGTGGGAACCCCTCATAATGGGCACAGCGGGTTTACAGACCCAGGAACTCAGCACAGGGATGGTGGGAACCTCTCATAATGGGCACAGCGGGTGTACAGACCCAGGAACTCGGCACAGGGATGGTGGGAACCCCTCATAATGGGCACAGCAGGTGTACAGACCCGGGAACTCAGCACAGGGATGGTGGGAACCCCTCATAATGGGCACAGCGGGGTGTACAGACCCGGGAACTCGCTACCTCTCACCTATTGAATCCCTGAGAGATGGAAGAAAATGTTCACAGATGCCAACAAAAAAATTTAAATGTTTGTCTTCAGTTGAACTGTACATTTAATGTAAACAAAGCCTTATTGCAAGTCACAATGATTCATGTGGAATGGAGGGGGAAATCCTGCGACTCGATCCCTTTCTGGAGATTCCTCCGAGGTGCGGAGTGTTTATTAACCCTCTGATGGCTTGTAGATCCTCACATTATGAGCCCTCAGGCTGCCCATAGACTGTGAATTTCTGTCCTACAGCCACAGGTTGCAGGAAAGGCATTTGCACGATTCCTCCATCAGGGCAGAAAGGGCCGTCCCCACCGAGAGAGAAGACGTATCCGTCTTGGTATCTGTGTGTGTGTGTATGTGTGTGTGTGTGTATATATATATATATATATATATATATATATATATATATATATATATACCACTAACCCCCCCCCCCCCCCCCAGTACAGTTTATTGGCCACACCCGGGGTATCGAATTGATGCATGTGAGTTTGCAGTTCCTCCCATGATGCCATGCTGGGTGCCAGAATTCAGCACAGTAGGGAATGTGACCTCGGAATGGGGAGAGAGTCCCTGGCCCAATTCCAACTTGACACAGGCGCGTGTTTTTTTTTTTTTTTTTTCCTAAAGTGGAAATAATTTTATATTTTACTTTCCTGGTTTCCTACCACAGCCCACTTCCTAACGAATACCCTCTGATACTACTTGCACCCACATTAAGGCTTACCTGTAGGTGCTTGCAATATCTCCTTTAAAGCGGGAGTTCACCCGAAAAACAATTTTTTAACATTAGATTGAGGCTCATTTTGTGAAGGGGAATCGGGTGTTTTTTTTTAAATCGAAGCTGTACTTACCGTTTTAGAGAGCGATCTTCTCCGCCCCTTCCGGGTATGGGCTGCGGGACTGGGCGTTCCTATTTTGATTGACAGGCTTCCGACGGTCGCATACATCGCATCACGAGTAGCCGAAAGCAGCCGAACGTCGGTGCGGCTCTATACGGCGCCTGCGCACCGACGTTCGGCTACTTTCGGAAAATGGTGACGCGCTGTATGCGACCGTGGGAGCAATGCACACTGGGATATGTACACGGACGGCGCATGCGCCGTTCGTAAAACGCGTCAATCGCGTCAGGTCATCACACATTAGCATAAAACACGCCCCCCCTTCCACATTTGAATTACGCCGGCCCCATTTACGCTACGCCGCCGCAACTTACGGAGCAAGTGCTTTGTGAATACTGCACTTGCTCCTGTAAGTTGCGTCGGCGTAGCGTAAATACGATGCGCTGCGCCGCCATAAGAACAAGCGCAGGTACCTGAATCTAGCCCAGTGTGCAGTTAAATCGGAGTAAGCCATCTCAGTCCAGGAGAGGATCCTGTGCAGGATGCAAAGGAAAGCTGGCGGTCCGATTGGGTAAAGAGATCCCAAAGGGGGGAGGGGGTTGTTGGGAGCGATTGAAGGAGACCTCCCTGCATGTGCAGAGCTCGCCGTCTCCCGGTACAGGCCGGGAAATAATGCCCATTGATTGGTTCCTTTGTACTTGCCTGCTTGTGTCCCGCTGATTGAAGTGTCTGCTATTGTTATCATTGTCGGCCATGGAGTGCGCCCTTTGTCTTCAGAGAGGTGTGCACTGTCGGGGTGTGTAAAAGTGCTGAATATTTCCCTTATCACTCACTCCGACCCCCCAACCCAACCCCCACAATCCCATCCCATTCAACATTTTCAGCACATTTACATGTGTGTGGGAAGTAGATAGGAACTGGTGTAGTTCAGCCCTGGACACGGCTCCTATACCCCTCCCCCCCCCCCCCCCAATCAATCACATGGCCGAGGTCAGATGGGAACTACTCATGTCAGATCTGACTTGCATGGTGGAACCATCGGGTGTAAAATGCAGATTTCCAGTCTGGTTGGCTCTGTTCAGGCTCATGCAGTGTCTTTGGCCCCCGACTGCGGGGAACAGGAGGACTTGGCACGGCAGTGATTGCACATGACTGGATAGTGATAAACATCGCACATGGGCGGCCAGAGCCTCAAAGTCATTGGAAGACTTTCTTACCGAGCACTTAAACCCTCCTCCTGCCCAGACCAATTTTCAGCTTTCAGCGCTGACGCACTTTCAATGACAATTACGCGGTCATACAACGCTGTACACAAATGTTTTTTTTTTTCCACATCTCCCCCCCCCCCCCACTGTAACGTGCACATCTCCCCCCCCACTGTAACGTGCACATCTCCCCCCCCCCCCACTGTAACGTGCACACCTCCCCCCCCCACTGTAACGTGCACATCTCCCCCCCCCCCACTGTAATGTCCACATCTCCCCCCCCACTGTAACGTGCACATCTCCCCCCCCCCCCACTGTAACGTGCACATCTCCCCCCCCCCCACTGTAACGTGCACATCTCCCCCCCCCCCCACTGTAACGTGCACATCTCCCCCCCCCCACTGTAACGTGCACATCTCCCCCCCCCCACTGTAACGTGCACATCTCCCCCCCCCCCCCCCACTGTAACGTGCACATCTCCCCCCCCCCCCCACTGTAACGTGCACATCTCCCCCCCCCCCCCCCCCCACTGTAACGTGCACATCTCTCCCCTCCCACTGTAACGTGCACATCTCCCCCCCCCCCCCACTGTAACGTGCACATCTCCCCCCCCACTGTAATGTCCACATCTCTCCCCTCCCACTGTAACGTGCACATCTCCCCCCCCCCCACTGTAACGTGCACATCTCCCCCCCCCCACTGTAATGTCCACATCTCCCCCCCCCCCCCCCCACTTTAATGTTCACATCCCCCCCCCCCCCCACTGTAATGTCCACATCTCCCCCCCCCACTGTAATGTCCACATCTCCCCCCAATGTATATACGATTGTCTGCTAGGGGAGCTCACCTAGGCCGCCGTCAGGTGTACCAAGATGGCCGCCACTCCAGAGCTAGGCCGAAGCCACGGCCTTTACTCTCTCTCTCTCTTTCTCTTTCACTTTCTTGTCATAAGAGGGCAAATGAGAGCTGGAGGTGTGCTTCTGTGTAAATCCAGGGAGTGAGCAGGCAACAGCCAGATCTCGCACAAGTCGCGCATTGCGAAAGGAACCAATGACTGAAAGAGAATGCGTTTTTATCTGTTACTTTTTTTGTTTTTGTTTTTTACTTTTGAGTCGTTGCCATAACATTTTTCGAAATGTTCAAGGTTTCAAAATGCTGGCAATTTTTTTATATTTTTCAAAACTCTCCCAGGGCTTGCAGTTTGAGAATCGCGGCCCTATATGGGTGCTCAACCTGCGGCCCTCCAGGTGTTGCAGAACTACAAGTCCCATGAGGCATTGCAAGGCTGACAGCTACAAGCAAGCTCCAGTGGGTGACTGCCTAGGCTGAGATGATTTCGTCAGTCTGCTGCAGGCAGGAGGAAGCATTTCCTCAGTCTCCCCTCCTCCCCCAACGATCAGAATGTACTTTGTATCAAGTCACAAGGTGTCCGGCCAAAGTCCCACCAAAATGAAATCTCTTGCACCTAACCGTCCAATGATCTCTCTCCGCGGTACATTGGTCATGGCGGATCTCGGTGGCCGCGGTGTGTAACAGCAGCCCGCCGGAGGGAGCTGTGTGTGTTGTAATAGGATTTGCTGGCTCGGGGCCCGTGGATTACATTCATTTGTCACACTAATGCCGTTTCAGCAATCTCCGTGTTTTACGTACAAAGAGTTCCACATGCTGGGCCTGCACTTTTCTCCGCCGGGCTCGGAGCGCGCAGCCATCTCGGGATTAGACCACATTGTGCAGAACAAAGTTGTTTCTGTACAAAAGCTGCGGAGATGTGAACTCACAGGGGGGTGGGGGAGGGGGGGGTGCGGGTTTGGAGACCTTTGCTCCGTAATCATGAGAGTGAAGGGGGGAAAGGTGAGAATGCCTGCAAGGAATCCAATAATGGATCTTCTCTCATTTAACAAATAAAAAAAGTTTTTGGATACGTGTCTTACCATTTTGATTCCAGTTTAACCCCTTCAATACCGGGCACTTGCGCACCTTCCTGCCCGGGACAATTTTCAGCGCTGTCGCAATTTGAATGACAACTACGCTGTACCCAAACAATTTTTTTTTTTTATCATTTTGTTTCCACAAATAGAGCTTTCTTTTGGTGATATTTGATTTTTTTATTTTATTTATTTATTTATTTTTTTATATATATATATATATATATATATTAGTATTTATAGCGGTATAACGCGCTCCCGCGTATACCGCGCACCCCTAAAGTGGCCCCCAATCCTGTGGAAAAAATGTTTTTTTTTGTACTTACAGTTTTGGTGTCTTGCGCGGCGTCCATCGGCGGCCTCGTCGGGTCCGGCGTCCTTCTGCGGCTTCGGGTGTCCTCTTCGTCGGGTCCGGTCCAGTCTGCGGCGTCCTCGCGTCCTCCCCGCTCGTTTCCCGCACCGAGTTTTGAATACTGCGCCGACATATACAGAGCGCAGTACACTCGTGTATTGTTGGGCAGGCTCGACAACACTCCGGCTCACGTCCAGGACGTGAGTGCGGAAGGAGCCGAGACTGGCCGACTATACCCGAGTGTACTGCGCTCGGTATATGTCGGCGCAGTATTCAAAACTCGGTGCGGGTATCTGCGTATACCACGTACCCACGATTTTGCCCTGATTTTCAGGGCAAAAAAGTGCGCATATACGCCGATAAATAAATAAAAGTCCAAACATTTTTTTTTTTTTTTTTTTTTTTTTAAATAAGTTTTCTTATTCAATTACAGGCACTGATGGGCATTCATGGGTGGCACAGATGGGCACTGGGCATGGATGGGCACTGAGGGGTGGCATTGCTGGGCATGACTTGTTTTATCTTGTTGCCAGTCAGTGCCCATTTGTGGGCACTGATTGGCATCTATTGTGAATAATTTTTCACATGTGGATGGCCACGGGGTACATACCTGGCCATCCACATGTTGCCCCCTTTCCTGGTGGTCCAGTGTGTGTGAGCATCCATGGGGGGGCTGCGCTGATAAACAATCAGCGTATTCCCCCCCCCCCCCTGTCAGGAGAGCTGCTGATCGGCTCTCCTCTACTCACGTCTGACAGATGCGGAAGAGCCGATCAACGGCTCTTCCTGTTTACATCGTGTTGAGCCACGGCTGATCACGTGGTAAAGAGCCTCCGTCGGGAGCGGTGTGTCAGACTCGCACGCCGCACCACTGATCGCTGTGATGCATGCCCCCAAGGGCGCGGCGGCTGTTTTCCTGCTGGACATCAATAGACGTCAAGTCAGGATAACAGAACCACTTCCCGGACGTCAATCTGCTATTGACCAGGTGGGAAGGGGTTAAACTGGATTGAAATTCCATTAATCTCATTCAGAAGACTCCCCTGAGTCCCAGGAGCTCTCTTCTACAAAAGTCGCAATCTGGTGACGCCAATAGTCGATGGTGTCGCTGCTCCACTCAATGGAGATCGGAGTATTGCACACCTGGACTGAAATGCCTTACTCTGATTCCTCTGCACACTGTGAGCTTTGCAGAGGAATGTACATTAGAAGCCCCCCTCATCTCCTGGCTGGGGCAAGTCCAGCATCATCTAGCCCAGTGGTCTCCAGTCTGTGGAACGGGTGCTGGATGCGGCCCTGCTTGCTTTTATCGGGCCCTTATTGCACTATTTTGCATGCCGGCGTAATTGTCATTCAAACTATCACAACACTGAGAACTGCGTAGTGGGGTGGTAATAAAATGGGTAAAACGGGCTGGCTGTTATGGAGTTTTGTCCTCTCGCTTGTATTATCTTCAGTCTCTTATTTACACTGTTTTTCTTTTTCTTTCCAGTATATTTTTGGGGAGTTCAGCGATGACGAATTCAAGCAGTTCTTTGTCAGTGCTCGCTGTACAGTTGAGGTAAGTGATCTGTAAAGCGTGCCGTGGGGGGGGAGTTGGGGGCGTAAGCGATGTGTTTCTGCTTGGCGCTAGAACAGGGGTGTCAAACTCCCATTTCATTGTGGGCCGCATCAACATTATGATTGCCCTCAAAAGGGCCGGTTGTATCTGTAAGATTAGATGTCCAGCGCATCCCCTCCCTTTTTACATTGGATGTCAAGAGCCACCCCACCATCAGAAGGTGAGTCCCCCACTCTCCCTCACATCCCAGTGCACCCCTTTCCTTATGCTGCTGCTGGGAAGATGCTGTATGCATTACTTGAAAGCAGAAAGTAAGGGTCTGGAGGAGGGCTGTAGCTCTCCTGTAGCTGCAGGAGAGGTGCGAGGGCCACATGAAATGGCCTGGAGGGCCTTGTGTTTGGCACCTGTGTGCTAAAGGGTGAAGGAGCCACTCTTCTGCGCTCTGGCCTAGGTTCAGGCTTGTTTTGGGATACCAGCTGCAGCCACTAGAGGGAGTGTGGAAGTTTTAAAGAGACACTGCTAATATTTAAATAGATTGTTAAAGGGGTTGTAAAGGTACAATTTTTTTTTTCCTAAATAGCTTCCTTTCCCTTAGTGCAGTCCTCCTTCACTTACCTCATCGTTCCATTTTGCTTTTAAATGTCCTTATTTCTTCTGAGAAATCCTCACTTCCTGTTCTTCTGTCTGTAACTCCACACAGTAATGCGAGGCTTTCTCCCTGGTGTGGAGTGTCGTGCTCGCCCCCTCCCTTGGACTACAGGAGAGTCAGGACGCCCACTAACACACCGCTCCTTTCTCTATACGCAACGTAGAGGGCATCCTATTTTCCAAATTGCATGCGATTTCCCCACCGTGTGTGTGTAGAAAGGAAAACCGCCATTGAGTGGGCAGTTTAAAAAAGTTTCTCATAGTACATCTCTGGGCATATAATAATCTACTTTGGCTTGCCGGTCCGCCGATGGCAAATGAGGGCTGGAGGAGATGGAGACGTTTTTCACCCCCAAGCTGACATCACTTTCTCCCTATACCCACGGGGTCACGGGACTTCCCCAGCCCTGTGATCGCCTCCAGAGGCCCTGATTTTTATTTATTTTTACTCTTTGGTGGACTGGGACACCTATCTAGATTATTTTGCATGCGGCGAGATATGTAATGCGAGTTCTAAAATTTTTTTTTTTAAACTGCCCACTAGATGGCGCTTTTCCCTTTCTATACACACAGGAGCAGTGGTGGAAATTGCATGATTCAGACAGGAATCGCAACGCATTCCTGTACAAATCACATGCAATTCTTTGCAGTGCGGTTTACGCCAATTTATTTTGTATTGCCGCAAAGTATTGGTAATCGGTATCGGCGAGTACTTGACTGAAAGTTTCGGTACTCGCCGATTTAAAAAAAGCGGTATTGGCGCAACTCTAGTGGTAATCTAATCAACGTGCCTGGAGAGCAGATTTGTGGATCAGTACTTGAAGTATAACCAAAGCCAAAACTTTTTTTCCTTTAGCCCAGGTTCACACTGGGCTGCGGGAGTGAAGCCGTGCGAGTTCAGCTGAACTCGCACGATTTCACTCCCGCTGGCAGTCCCGATTTCGGCCGCGATTTAAGAGACATCTGTGCAGGTTTCTGCACAGATGTCGCGGCCCGAAATCGCAAAAAGTAGTACAGGAACTACTTTTTGGAATCGGTGCAGCGCGCAGATGTTGCGTCGCACCGATTAGGACGGTGTCATTGCTGGCAAATGCCGCCGATTTGAGATGCGATTTGACATGTCAAATCGCATCTCAAATCGTACCCAGTTTGAACCTGGGCTAATAGATAGATTGGCCAGACATTAGACGCCTTGTCATGTTTTTATTGCGGTCTTGTGTTCCCCTCAGGCCACTTTCACACTTGTGTGACTTCTCCTACAAATTGGAACTGCAAAGTCGCATGGCACATCGTACCCCCATGAATTCCAATGAGTACCAGTCATATCTGTGCGCCTTTAAAGTAGTCCCTGTACTGCTTTAGTCCGCCTTTGATGCGAGTTGAGGTCCATAGACCTCAAGTTTACACAGGCATTCCCTGAAATGGCGGCAAGCACGCGTGACTTTCAAGTCGCGACAGTGTGAAAGAAGCCTTAGGGAGACTCTATTTGTCCAGTTTACCAAAAGTGAAAGAAATCCCAAGTCGCCAGTACGGGAAAAAGAGTAGAAATCTTCCAATGAGGACACTAGTTCTGGTGACAACCAGGGATGCTCTCATTTTTGGGGGAATTTCTTCTCGCTTCCCGTGTTGGCTATGGGACAGGAAGTGAAGGGAAATTCCCCCAATGAGAAATCGGATGGCAAAAAAAAATTATTAAAGCGGGAGTTCACCCGAAAAAAAAAATGTAACCTTAGGTTGAGGCTCATTTTCTCAAGGGGAATCGGGTAGTTTTTTTTTTAAATCGAAGCCGTACTTACCGTTTTAGAGAGCGATCTTCTTCGCCGCTTCCGGGTATGGTCTTCGCGACTGGGCGTTCCTATTTGATTGACAGGCTTCCGACGGTCGCATACATCGCGTCACGAGTAGCCGAAAGAAGCTGAACGTCGGTGCGGCTCTATACGGCGCCTGCGCACCGACGTTCGGCTACTTTCGGAAAATCGTGACGCGATGTATGCGACCGTCGGAAGCCTGTCAATCAAATAGGAACGCCCAGTCCCGCAGCCCATACCCGGAAGCGGCGGAGAAGATCTATCTCTAAGCTCCCGTTCACACCTAGGCGTATATACGCCTGTAGTGCGACGCCGCTGCAGCCCTGAGACGCCAGAGGGATGATTTAACATGCACCTCTATGGAGATGGTTCACATCTCCACGCCGAACGCCGTACGCCTGCCGCCTGAAAAAAAATCCCGGACCTTTTTTTCAGGCGGCTTTTGGCGTTCGGCATAGGAGATGTGAACCATCTCCATAGAGGGGGTGAAGGCCTCATTCACAATCGCGGCGTTTTGTCGCCGCAAATCGCGGTACAAAACGCCGCGATTTTGTACTCCGAGGTGTGAATGCAGCCTAAAACGGTAAGTACTGCTTTGATTTTAAAAAAACTACCCGATTCCCCTAGACAAAATGAGCATCAATCTAAGGTTAAAAATTAACTTTTCGGGTGAACCTCCACTTTAAGGGGTTTCTGTATCTAAAATGAAAAGTTTTGTTGTTCTTTAATTTCTAGTAGGGCACGGGGCAGACACTGCACAGCAATTATATATAACTGACATGTTGTAGTGAGCAAAGTCCAGTCTCACACACAGGGGCTAAAGATCATGTGATTCTCTCTTCCATAATGTTAATCAACTGTTTTATGTCTCCACAGCTCCCTCCTTTTAATGAAACCATTGCATACGGGCCTCAGTCTTCAAGTGATCAAGATGGTAAGTCTGATATCAGAAGTTTTTGGTCTTTTATTTGTTTGGGTGGTTGTAGACTGGAAGATGTTCCACTTTATAATTATGAGCCACTCTGTGTTGCTCTATTACATAAAATTCCAATAAAATACATTTTAGGTTTTTGGTTGTAACATGACAAAATGTGGAACATTTCATGGGGTATGAATACTTTTTCAAGCCACTGTATATGGCAGCAGAACGTTGGGGGGATGGTGAGGAAAGGGAATAAGGGGCTCAGTCATGGTTTTTAAAAATTAGGAAATGACACGACCTGCAGCAGATGGCTTTTATATACCGGCCTGTCCCACGGGCCCGTTCCTCTGATCTTAAACTATTGCTGCCAGAAGTATCCTCACATTTGCCACTTTCGGGGTGTTGGACACCTGCTTCCCCTGTTGGCACCCTGCGGTTCCATCCGCCGTCCTCTGTCACTGCTGTGTCCTGGCGTGAGATAAGGGCTGGCGTTTGACACCAGAGCACATTAGCAGGGAGCCTGGCACGCCTGTAAAGTGTCAGATATTTAGAGGACGTTACTCTGCAAAAGAACATGGAGCATTCAACTTTTTCCTTTTCATGTTTTTTTTTGTTTTGCTAAAGAAAGTCACTAAGGCTGCTTTCACATTGGGCAGCGGAGGTGCGGTGACGGTATAGCAGCGCTATTTTTAGCCCCGCTATACCGTCGTATTTACCGCGATATTCGGGCGCTAGCGGTGAGGTTTTAACCCCCGCTAGCGGCCGAAAACGGGTTTGCGGGCGGTATTACCGCGATTTCCCATTGATTTCAATGGGAAGGCGCTGTATAGGAGCGGTAAACGCCCCACTCCTATACCGCTCCAAAGATGCGGCTAGCAGGACTTTTGGAGCGGTCCTGCTACAGCACCGTTTCAGTGTGAAAGCCTTCGGGCTTTCACATTGAAGCCTGCAGGGCATGATTTTTTTCATGCGGTATAGCAGCGCTATTTTTAGCGCTGTACCGCATGAAAAACGCCTCAATGTGAAAGGGGTCTTAGTGACCCTTGAAATTTCTTGCGCTATCCCATCTTTGTACCTTTTGCGCAGCGGTTGCTCCCTTTCTTATGTGTCGGCTCTCTTGCAAATTTTTTGCAGCTGTGAAAAACCTATGTAGGCATTTTATAAGTTGATACGTTTATCTTCAGATACTGGGTGTTATTTCTTTAACCACTTAAGACTCGGGCCTTTAGGCAGCTAAAGGACCCGGACAGTTTTTGCGATTCGGCACTGCGTCGCTTTAACTGACAATTGCGCGGTCGTGCGACGTGGCTCCCAAACAAAATTGGCGTTCTTTTTTTTTTTTTTTTTTTTTTTTTTTTTACAAATGGAGCTTTCTTTTGGTGGTATTTGATCACCTCTGCGGTTTTTAGTTTTTGCGCTATAAACAAAAATAGAGCGACAATTTTGAAAAAAATGCTATATTTTTTACTTTTTGCTATAATAAATATCCCCCAAAAATATATAAAAAATAAAATAAAATTTCCCTCAGTTTAGGCCGATACGTATTCTTCTACCCATTTTTGGTAAAAAAAATCGCAATAAGCGTTTATCGGTTGGTTTGCGCCAAATTTATAGCGTTTAAAAAACAGGGGATAGTTTTATTGCATTTTTATTAATATTTTTTTATTTTACTACTAATGGCGGCGATCAGCGTTTTTTTTCTTTTCGTGACTGCGACATTATGGCGGACACTTCGGACAATTTTGACACATTTTTTGGACCGTTGTCATTGTCACAGCAAAAAATGCATTGTTTACTGTGAAAATGACAATTGCAGTTTGGGAGTTAACCACAAGGGTGTTTCTAACTGTAGGGGGGTGTGGCTGCAGGTGTGATGTCATTGATTGTGGTTCCCTATATAAGGGAACACACGATCGATGACGGCGCCACAGTGAAGAACGGCGAAGGTGTTTACATACAGCTCTCCCCGTTCTTCAGCTCCGGGGACCGATCGCGGGACTCCAGCGGCGATCGGGTCCCGCGGTCACTGAGCTTCGGACCGGGTCGCGGGTGCGCGCCCGCGGCTGGGCACTTAAAGAGGACGTACCAGTATCTGCTTGTGCCCAGCCGTGCCATTCTGCCGACGTATATGTGCAGGAGGCGGTCCTTAAGTGGCTAATGGATAACTGTTAGTTATCAGAGCATAGCAATCTTGTAGCCCAGGGGTCTTCAAACTTTTCAGTACAAAGACGACATTGTTTTATTTATTACAGAAGGCCTGAGCCGGCCACTCCTGCCCCTTCCACAGCTGGGCAATCCAGTGAGCAATGGGGGTGGGGGCAGAGCAGAGAGCAGTGACTGACGGTCACCAGCTCTCATCTCAGGGATATATAAAACATTTTGGCTAATTCTATCTTGCCAAGCATGCTGACTGTACTGCCTGTTGTACGATCTGACAAATCCTTGCTATTGTCTTGCAGGTGACGAATACCAGCGCATCGAATTCGGCGTCAGTGAAGTGATCGACCCGGACGCTGGCCTCATCAACAATTCCGACTACAGTATTTCCAGCACCTTGAACCCACAGGCCCCGGAGTTCATCCTCGTCTGCAGTCCAGCACAGAAGACCCCCGACGACATCCTCCAAGCCGACAACTACGATGGCATCGACGACCAGTACTCAGAATCTGCCCTCCCAGACGGAAGCGGCAATGCGGACAGCGACGGCACCTCTGGGTTGGGCCAGAGAGAGCGCAAGAAGAAGAAAAAAAGACCTCCTGGATACTACAATTACTTGGAAGGGGTCGCTGCTGACGACGACGGTGGCGCCCACTCAGAGACCCTAGTTAACGGGCACGACGGTGCGGGGGGATTTAACAGTATAGGCACCGACGATGCAGAGTCTGCAGATGACATACCAATGTCGTCGGCCTCTCCTAGGACTTGTTACAGCCCAGATCCTTCTGTGGACTATAATAGTGAGACCGCCAGTGACGAGGCTCCTTCTCTTCCTAGTGCACTAGACAATGATAGGACTGCTGGACAGCCTGAGACATGCAGTGTTACCCTCTCACAGCCACCCTGCACCCCCCCGGACACCGGGAGGGAGAGCCCAGTAAGGACAGCTGTGGAGCAGCCTCAGGCTGCCCCTGATACTACTGAAAACCTTGGAGTTACCAATGGACAGACACTTGAAACCACGGAGGATGTGCCCGCCTCTAACGGGGTGGACTGTCACCCAGAGGCCACCTCCGTCTCTGAGCCAGCCAAGCTGGAGGACACGTCGCTCCCTCAGCCTATCAGCCAGGCTTCAGCGCCCTCCTCCTCTGCAAACCCACCAGCGAAGTCTTGGGCTAGTCTTTTCCATAATTCTAAGCCCTCCACTTCTCCGCAGGTGGCCTACGTTGAGACTAAGTATTCCCCTCCCGCCACAACTCCTCAGGCTGCTGAGAAACAGGTTGAGGAGAAGGAGGGCCCTGTTCCCGTGTCAGAGGACTCTCTAGCCATAAAGATTGCAGGTATAATATGTGTGCTTGTTTTGGGGCAGAAGGAAGCGGTTTTGTGTTCACTTTAATTATGCACCTTCTACTAATACTTGCCAGTTCCTCTGATTCTTTACAGCCCCCCCCCCCGCCACTTGCTGTAGTTCTAGCCACTGGCCCCTATACCTTTTAACCCCTTTGCCCCGAAGGGTAAACCAGATCTAAATGCCTGAGCACAATTTTGCAACTTTGACATGTTAGTAATAAGGATGAGCTCCAGCGTGTTCGCATAGTACACATGCAGAGCCCGCCAGGAAGTCTGCATGGCGCTGTGCTAATCACAGCCAGGGAGACCTTTCCCGATGCTCGGCTGCAGAGATAGGAAAATGTCTCTCTGGCTGTGATTAGCGCCGTGCAGACTTCCTGGCGCGCTCTGCACGTGTACTATGCGAACACGCTGGAACTCATCCTTAGTAACGCCGTACATATCATCGCAAATACTTTGTGCATCCAGGTGGATTATACTGTGATTTTTTTTCAGGACAGATTGGGCTTTCATTTGGTGGTAAATGGTAATGTATATCTATTTTGATAGTTAAAAAAAAAAATATATATATATATATATGTGTGTGTGCAACAAGTGTCAGAAAAAAGCTTGGTCAGTGGTTAAACTGCCCTCATTTACAGATGGAAGTTCATTCCTCTGATCTCTAAAAGATACAAATGTGTCTTAATTCAGTGGTGATGTTGGGGTGGGTGGGACCCAGCAGCTATCAAACACCAGCCAATGATTGGTCTACTTAAGAAAGGGAGCAAGCCACATACATGTAGCTGCCCGCCCAGATTCCATCCCATTGGCTTGTGTTTGATAGCTACTGGGTCCCGCCCACCCCCGACATCAACACTGAACTCTGACAGCTCTCCTCTCTGCATGTCCGTTTCACACACTCAGGCAATGGAGTGTGGGGAGGAACACTTTTGGGTCGATGGGCTATGCCGATTTCCAAATATCGACCGATGTATCTGTCGACCTCTAAGATCTTGAGGGGGGGTTGAATCAAGATCACGATTATTAGCGATTGATCGTGCAGCTCTAATTTTATAAAGTTTGCTGGTTTACACTCAGATGGAGGCGCCCTCTGCTCTCTTCTCTGCACTGTTGCTAAACAACTGCAGTCTGGCGGAGTGTGTAAGGTTATTTAGGGGGGATTGCTAGGGGGGTATGTCCTTCAAGCTTTGCCAGTGTTCAGTCACCTGAAGGTACAAACCTATAACTCAAGGTCTACGAACACCAAAGTCTGTGTCTTGTACTATACTCCAGGATATGGTATTGCAGGTACAAAATGACCTGTGCAAGTAATGCTGTGTCCTTGTCACTGTGAAGGACTCCAAACCTTGCATGAAGATGCTCCCTCCTGCACCAGATTTAAACAACGATATTCTCTTTAGATTTATATATGCATGCAACATGTTTTAGACCTATTTACATGTAAAGGTCTCTCTTGTAAACATCCTAAAGCTCTGAGACTGTTGCTGGGTTCCCGCCATCTTGAATTTGCTATAGGCAGACTCGGAGCTGTCACACGGGTGACCCGTTGCACTGTTCCTCTTTGCTCCTCCCCTAGCATCTATATAAAGCAGGGATCCTCAAACTACGGCCCTCCAGCTGTTGTAGAACTACACATCCCATGAGGCATTGTAACATACTGACATTCACAGACATGACTAGGCATGATGGGAATTATAGTTCTTGAACAACTGGAGGGCCATAGTTTGAAGACCCCTAATATAAAGGTTAGGGAGGTGAAAAAAGGGGTAAAGGAGCTGGACCAGCATAGACAGTAATTGGACACACCCAGAAGAGAAGAACGCTATGGCATGCAAGGGGGTAAGACTGCAAAGAGAATTGACTCACTGAAGTAGTCAATCGGATTCAGGCACATTGTAAGCAAATGAAACTCATTCATGGAAAAGAAATACCCAAGCAACCATTTCATATACTTGATTTTTTTTGTGTGTGCAATTATTTAAAGCGGAGGTTCACCCAAAAAACAAGTATATAACATTACATTCAGTATACCTCAAACATGTACAGTATGCCCGTTTTGTTTTGTTTTTTCTTGTGGAGTGTACATACGGTTTTATCTGTATTTTCCTCCCGGCTTCCGGGTACACACTCCCGCGTGACTGGGCGTTCCTTTGCAATGCCGCAATGTCATCTGGGACTTCGCCCATATGATTGACGTGCCTGAGAACCCCGCACCCCCCCGGCGGATTGGGCGCGTCACGACTTTCCGAAAGTAGCCGAACCGCGAGTCGGCTCTATACGGTGCCTGCGCACCGACTAGGAGCCGACTCGCAGTTCGGCCACTTTCGGAAAGTCGTGACGCGCCTTATCCGCCGGTGGGAGTTTTTTCTCAGGCACGTCAATCATCTGGGCGAAGTCCCAGATGACATTGCGGTACTGCACAGGAACGCCCACTTGTTTTTTGGGGTGAACCTCCGCTTTAAGCCATCTGCAAATTTGGCAGCAATTTTGTATTTGACCACTAGATGGTGCTGGGTGCATGCTGCAATGGTTTGCTTAACTTTGTGTCGCTGAAAAAATGATCCAGCATGTTGTGTTTGACAGGTAAACACTAGTAATGCAAGTAAATGGGGGGTGCGCTGGAAGCAAAAGCTAAACGATTGGAGAGCTGTATTTTAATTGCAAATCCCTGCTAAATGCATGAGAGCTGCTGCTCTGCTGGGGGGAGCAAGAGTGCCGCACTTGTAAACGGTCCCTAGGTGTACTGCAATTTACGTATTTCTCTGTCCCCTCATATTTCTGACAGTCAGACAACTAGAATCATTATGTACCTTCTGATAATTTTAAGGGAAGCTTCCCTAACTACTTGTGGACAGTCCCATGTATATGTACTGCTCCGCTGTGTATGTGATCCAGCATTTCCAGGTATAGGATGTGCACACCCCCCACCGGATCTGTGCTGTCATTCGATACAGCACAACTTTGTCAGCAGGTCCTAGCCAATGATTCATGGCTATATATCGTACCTGGCCAATGCTTCTAGTAGCTGGAAATCACTGAAGCACATACCGCTGCACCATTGCGATCCACTAGTTTTTAGGTCTTTGCTACTGACACAGGAAGGGTACATGAAAGGTTTATAAACTTGAACCCTTTGAGGGTCATAATATACAGCAGCCATGCTCAACCAGGGTTCCTCTAGAGCAGTGGTCATCACCCCTGTCCTCAGGGCCCACTAGCAGGCCAGGTTTGCAAGATAACTGAAATACATCACAGGTGATATCATTTGCTTCTCAGTGATTGCAGTATTCTAGTCTGCATCTCCCCAAGGTAATACATAAAATCTGGCCTGTTAGTGGGCCCTGAGGACAGGGTTGATGATCACTGCTCTATAGGTTGCTGGGGTTTCCTTGAGCTGAAAGCAATTTCTACCTCCTTGAATAACACTAATGATTTTTTGGGGTATCTGTAAGAAGGGTATTTTTTCCCTCGGACTACAAGTGTTAAGCCTCGTACACACGATCGGATTTTTCGCAGACAGACTTTTGTGCACATGATTGGAAAATCTGACAACAGTCCATTGTCCACGGAAAATTTTAAAGCCTGCCATCCAAAATTTGTCCGTGGAAAATATAACAATTGTCCGATTGATCGTACAAACGTTCGGATTTTCCACCAACAGGCTATCAACACACAATTCCCATTGGAAAATCTGATTGTGTGTACGAGGCTTAAAGCGGGGGTTCACCCTAAAAACTATTTTCTAACATTACATTGACACTACTCTCGACAATGACTGTATGCCTCTTTTTCTTTTTTTTTTTGCTGTACATACCTAGTACAGCTATTTTCCTCCCTGGCTTCCGGGTAGTGAATCCCGCGGGAGTGGGCGTTCCTATCCAGCAGGTGATTGACTCGATGACAAAAACTACCTCCCCCTCCCACCGTCGCATAAGGAGCGTCACGAGTTGCCGAACGGCGAGTCAGCGCTATACGGCGCCTGCGCACCGCCGTTCGGCTTCTTTCGGCAACTCGTGACGCTCCTTATGCGACGGGAGGAGGTAGTTTTTGTCAAGTGAATCCCACTCCCGCGGGATTCGCGGAAGCTAGGGAAGAAAATGGCTGTACGAAGGTATGTACAGCAAAAAAACAAAACGTCGAGAGTCATGTCAATGTAATGTTGGAAAATAGTTTTTAGGGTGAACCCCGCTTTAAGGAGCATTCTTCCCCCTGGACCACGGCACCAATGTTCAATGAGGTCTATACACAGCAGGTATAAGCAGGATGAGTCCCGAAGGATATTTTCAAGGGTTTCTCTTGTTAAAAATGGTTGTGAAAAGCTGATGTACATTTTGTGGCACTTTGTTGGTATTAAAAATCTTCTGTATATGATACTACAATGTACATGACCTCATCGGGCACAGAAATGTTGCATGTAACATCTGAGGGCCATCTCTGATTATAATTCAGTCTGCCTTTTTATAGTGGAGCCTGTGAGATACGTGTACTGCCACCAATACAATGCAGGCTCTGCCTGTCCTCGCTATGGGGAATGCCTTCTTCCAGAGCAGTGGTCTCCAATCTGTGGATCATGAGCCTGATGCCAGTCTGGTGTGGAAGTGGCCCTGACAAGTGGTGTGGTCCTGACCTCAACCCTACTGAACACCTTTGAGATTAAGTGGAACACCTATTGTGAGCCAGGTGGTCTTATCTGACCTCACAAATGGGCACAAATTTCCAAAGACCCCAATATCTGGTGAAAAGTCTTCCCAGAAGAGTGAAGGATGTTTATAGCAACAAAGAGGGCAACCCCATATTGATTGGCCATTGGCGGCTGGGGACAGCCCCATATTGATGGTCATTGTGGGCAGGGGACAGCCCCATATTGATGGTCATTGTGGGCTGGGGACAACCCCATATTGATGGCCATTGTGGGCTGGGGACAACTCCATATTGATGGCCATTGTGGGCTGGGGACAACCCCATATTGGGGGCTGGGGACAACCCCATATTGATGGCCACTGGGTCTGGGGACAACCCCATATTGATGGCCATTGTGGGCTGGGGACAACTCCATATTGATGGCCATTGTGGGCTGGGGACAACCCCATATTGATGGTCATTGTGGGCTGGGGACAACCCCATATTGATGGTCATTGTGGGCTGGGGACAACCCCATATTGATGGCAATTGTGGGCTGGGGACAATGCCATATTGATGGCCATCGGGGGCTGGGGACAACGCCATATTGATGGCCATCGGGGGCTGGGGACAACGCCATATTGATGGCCATCGGGGGCTGGGAACAACGCCATATTGATGGCCATCGGGGGCTGGGGACAACGCCATATTGATGGCCATCGGGGGCTGGGGACAACGCCATATTGATGGCCATCGGGGGCTGGGGACAACCCCATATTGATGGCCATCGGGGGCTGGGGACAACCCCATATTGATGGCCATTGTGGGCTGGGGACAACCCCATATTGATGGCCATTGTGGGCTGGGGACAACCCCATATTGATGGCCATTGTGGGCTGGGGACAACCCCATATTGATGGCCATCGGGGGCTGGGGACAACCCCATATTGATGGCCATTGGGGGCTGGGGACAACCCCATATTGATGGCCATTGGGGGCTGGGGACAGCTCCATATTGATGGCATGATTTTGCATTAGGATGTCCATTAAGCTCATATAGGTGATCAGGTTTTCATTAATTGTGTTTTTTTTAATTCCTTAGTGTTGACATTTTGGTTTTATTTGCAGAGGTGTTGGAGAATGTGAAGCTTGTCCACAAACCGGTATCATTACAGCCCAGAGGACTCGTCAACAAAGGCAACTGGTGTTATATTAATGCTGTATCCTTATTATTAAATGCCAACCTGGCGTTGGCTTGCATCATCACACCCAATCCGAGTACATGGTTGAATGATTGTGTATATGTGGTTGTTACTGTGCATGAGTTTTATTCCTTAACACCCCTTCCTTAGACCCTGCAGGCTCTGGTGGCTTGTCCCCCGATGTATCATCTTATGAAGTGCATTCCAATGTACACCAAACTCGACAGGCCGTGTACATCAACGCCAATGATTGACAGCTTGTAAGTATACAACATGCCAAATGTATGTTATAGCCTACTTGAATTCTCAGCACATGGTCTGGATTTTAGTGGAGGATGTCAAACTGTCTCTTAAAGTGGATGTAAACCCGATTTCATGACATTTGAGCTGGGCACATATATCTGCAGTATTTCGTTATCTCTCTTTAACCACTTCCCGACCGCCGCATGTATATGTACATCCACAGAATGGCACGGACAGGCACATGGGCGTACAGGTACGTCCTTGCCTTCTAGCGGGTGGGGGGTCTGATCGGCCCCAATGCCCCCATCCCCGCTACATGCGGCGGTCGGATTCCCGCGGGGAGCGATCCAGGACGACGGCGCGGCTATTCGTTTATAGTCGCGATCGCTCCCCGGCGCTGAAGAACGGGGAGAGCGGTATGTAAACACGGCTTCCCCGTTCTTCACTGTGGCGGCTGCATTGATCGAGTGATCCCTTTTATAGGGAGACTCGATCGATGACGTCAGACCTACAGCCACACGCACTAGGTGAACCCTAACTCCTTCAGCGCCCCTTGTGGTTAACTCCCAAACTGTAACTGTAATTTTCACAATAAACAATGCAATTTAAATGCATTTTTTGCTGTGAAAATGACAATGGTCCCAAAAATGTGTCAAAATTGTCCGAAGTGTCCGCCATAATGTCGCAGTCACGAAAAAAATCGCTGATCGCCGCCAATAGTAGTAAAAAAAAAAAAATGCAATAAAACTATCCCCTATTTTGTAAACACTATAAATTTTGCGCAAACCAACCGATAAACGCTTATTGCGATTTTTTATTTTATTTATTTTTTTACCAAAAATAGGTAGAAGAATACGTATCGGCCTAAACTGAGGAAACATTTTTTTTTTAATGTTTTTGGGGGATATTTATTACAGCAAAAAGTAAAAAAAAATTGAATTTTTTTCAAAATTGTCGCTCTATTTTTGTTTATAGCGCAAAAAATAAAAACCGCAGAGGTGATCAAATACCACCAAAATAAAGCTCTATTTGTGGGGGGAAAAAAGGACGCCAATTTTGTTTGGGAGCCACGTCGCACGAGCGCGCAATTGTCTGTTAAAGCGACGCAGTGCCGAATTGTAAAAACGCCTTTGGGCATTTAGCAGCATATTGGTCCGGGGCTTAAGTGGTTAATGAGCCAAGTCCCGTAGCTCTCTTCTGAACAGTTCCTCTGTTATCAGCCTGATGACTCCTGACAAATTCTCAAAGTTTTTATATAAAAGCAGCCTGAATCTTTCCGTCTGGGGAGGTTGCTAAAATAGATTTGCAGGGAGCTGGCCCTGTTACAAAACGCCTCTGAGAGTCTCTGCCTATGATAGGAGGGGGTGTGTGCCCGCCTTTCCTCCAATCAGCAATGTTGGTTACCTTGGCTGTATGCCCAGACAGCACACTCTGTGTTAACCAGGAAGAGAAAATCTCCTGACACGATTTGAACTTTCTAAACGGTATATAAATGTGAAGACAGCAGATATAAATGTAAAACTTATGTAGTCAGAATTTGTTTCATTCCTGTGTATCATCTGAGGCTGTTCACTTCACTGGGTGTATGGAGTGTTTACATCCACTTTAATGAATAAGTGGGCCACAGCACCAGGTGAAGCTTACCACCCCTAGGCTGCAGGCATCGGAGAAGGAATGCTGCTCTCTGTGAAAGCCACAGTCTCTCAATGTTAGTCTGACCCCTCCAGCTGAGTGACAGCTTGACCTGTGACATTGTCAGATCTTCAGGTGAAGGGATAGGCTGCTTTCTCGGTGATGTCACCAGTCTAATGAATGGATAGGCTGCATTATCAGTGATGTCACCAGTCTCTAGTGAGTGGATAGGCTGTATTCTCAGTAATGTCACCGGTCTCTAGTGAGTGGATAGGCTGTGTTGTCACCGGTCTCTAGTGAATGGATAGGCTGCATTCTCAGTAATGTCGCCGGTCTCTGAGTGGATAGGCTGCATTCTCAGTGATGTCACCAGTCTCTAGTGAGTGGATAGGCTGCATTCTCAGTGATGTCACCGATCTCTAGTGAGTGGATAGGCTGTGTTGTCACCAGTCTCTAGTGAGTGGATAGGCTGTGTTGTCACCGGTCTCTAGTGAATGGATAGGCTGCATTCTCAGTAATGTCGCCGGTCTCTAGTGAGTGGATAGGCTGTGTTGTCACCAGTCTCTAGTGAGTGGATAGGCTGTATTCTCCGTAATGTCGCCTATCCCTAGTGATTCTAGGCTACATTTCCGGTGATGTCACCCGTCTGTAGTGATTTGGATAGGCTGCATTCCCCATGATGTCGCTGGCCTGTAGTGAAGCACTTCACAGTAAAATGTGTTCTTTTCTTGTTGCACATACATAACTTCTATTTCACCGCAATGGGGAAAAGCTGGAGGGGAGGAGCGCGTTTTGTCTAATACAGATCCTTATTGTTTCTTTCAGTGTGAGACTGATGAATGAATTCACGAACATGCCAGTTCTTCCTAAGGCTAAGCAAGGTATGTTCATTTGTCATAATTAACACGACACCTCCTCTGTTATTGGGCCTTGTGCACTGTAGTAAAATGAACTCGCCAAGGCTCCGTTCACACCTGAGCGTATCGATTTTTATTGGCGCTTTTTTTTTTTGTATCGAGTGCCACCTCAGCCAGCCGGTCTCTATGGGGGCACCCAAGCCAAGTCAGATTGTGTATCCATTCAGACACGGAGCCCTGGCCCTGCCCCCTCTTGCCCCTGATCTGCTGGCTGACTTTGACAAAAGCAAATAGCGCTGCTGCTGTGTCTCAGCCAATCAGCAAGAGTGTCATGCACGGCTTAGACACTCATGGACATTGCTGGAGAGATTGGGCTCAGGTAAGTATTGGGGGGGGGGGGCATTAAGATAAAAAACCTTCTGTCTTTACGACTCCTTAAGAGCCCTTTCACACTGGGGCGTTTTTCAGGCGCTTTGGTGTTAAAAAAGCTCCCTCAATGGGAAGGGGGGTTTTAGGAGCAGCGCATTCAACGCTCCTAAAGCACTGCAAAGAAGCTGCTTGCAGGGTTTTTTTTTTTTTTTTGACGCCCTGCCAGCGCAGCACCTCAGTGTGAAAGCACTCAGGCTTTTACAGTGGGATTGCAGATGCAGCTTCTTTCAGGCGCTTTACCAGTGCTTTTTTTTAACGCTAAAGCACCTCAAAAACGCCCCAGTGTGAAAGGGGTCTTGGTGTCTGACGCATATTCCTTTTAGTTGTAACTCCCTTCCTGTCATTGAAGGGTTATCCTGTACAGTCCCAAACCTTTTCTATGAATATGGCTACCAATCCGTCAGATCAGTTATATCTCTTCTCTTGTTGGCAGTTCCCGGTGATAAAGTCATGCGAGACATCCGCCCGGGGGCACCTTTTGAACCCACATACATCTACCGCTTGCTGACCGTTTCGAAGTCTACTCTCTCCGAGAAGGTAATGGCTGACCATCGATTTTAAATCCTTATATCGGACCAAAGAAACCTCATTAATGACCATGTTTGTAACAAATGGCGTGTTTTTGCTTTCAGGGACGCCAGGAGGACGCAGAGGAGTATCTCGGCTTTGTTTTGAATGGATTGCATGAAGAGATGTTGTCACTAAAGAAACTGCTCTACCCACAAAATGACAGTACGGCTCTTTATATGTTTTATTATTCAGTGTCTCTTCTGGTTACGCCACACTTGGTTCTGGCTTGTTGCAATATTTCTATCTTTTTGCAATTCCAACAACAACCCTTTCTAGTATTGAATAGACTGAATACGGCATCATCCCCATTTAGCGCCAAGCTTTTGCCCTGTTATATCAGGTGTATACCGGTTTCCTTTGACTGAAATATTGGGCAATTATTGGAGCATTGTATTTTATTTCACTTCCTGTTTCTGTGACCGCAGTCATGCAAGAGATCAGAAAAAAACTATACCGTACATACTCAAGTATAAGCCGAGTTTTTCAGCACATTTGTTTTGTGCTGAAAATGCCCCCTTTGGCTTATACACGAGTCACTTTTTTTGCGCCTGATCTCCCGGACTTTGGGGACCCGGTGCTGGCCGTAGGTCCCCTGTACCTCAACTTGGCACACATGCAGCCCCACTCTTCCTCTACAAGTCTGCAAAGTTTGTTGTCCAGAGAACCTACGGCCGGGGAGCACCGTTTTTTTTTTTTTTTTTTTTTTTTTTATAAAACCTGGGCACCCCTTTCATAGACTCCCATGTTAAACGATAATTTCTCCGGTGAATTTGGGGACCCGGAACTTGGCACACATATAGCCCCAATTTCTCCTCTTTAAAGCATGGGTTCACCCAAAAAAAAAAAATTTTTAACATTACATTTAGCATACTAAGCATAGTAAGGGCATTTACTTTTGGCAGGTCCTTTTTTTTTTTTTTTTTTTTCCCTTACAGGGCTTCCGGGTTCCGATGACTGCAGGACTGGGTGTTCCTATGCTTCGGTTCGATGAGTGACGGCTTGTGAAACAGGTCCCCTGTCGCACAACGCGCGTCACCAGATTTTCGGAAATAGCCGAGCTGCGAGTCGGCACTATACGGCGCCTGCGCCCGCCGTGTAGAGCTGACTGCGCAGGCGCCGTATAGTGCCGACTCGCAGCTCGGCTATTTCCGGAAATCTGGTGACGCGCGTTGTGCGACAAGGGACCTGTTTCACAAGCCGTCAATCATCGAACCGAAGGCTAGGAACGCCCAGTCCCGGAGTCATCAGAACGCGGAAGCCCTGGACCAAATCAGAATATAAAGGTATGTATGGAGAAAAACAAAAAAAGACCTACCGAAAGTAAATGCCCTTACTATGCTTGGTCTAATGTTAAAATTTATTTTATTTTTTTTCCAAAGCTGGGCACCCCTTCCATAGACTCCCATGTTAAACGTCAGTCTAGTCATGGACACAGTGAGGCATGCAGATGGACACCCTAGGCTTATACTCGAGTCAATACGTTTTCCCATTTTTTATTTTTTTTTGTGGTAAAATTGGGTGCCTGGGCTTATATTCGGGTCGGTTTTTACTCAAGTATATATAGTATATATAAAAAAAAACATGCATGTGTTTTAAACCTACCCAACTTAAAAGTGACATTAACATGTTGAAGCATATATGACATTTTAGTGATTGGTTTTAGATTTATTTACTTGAGTGCCAGTTCACACCAGCGAAATGAGGCGGGGCTCTGACTTGCTGCAGCTTCTATTGCACATGGTGAGAAGCTCACAGTGTGCCGTGAAATTGGAGTAAGCCATTTCAGTCCAGGAGAGGAGTCGGTACAACTGTGCAAGACCGAAGGGAAGGGTTGACGTCCACTTGGAAAAAAAAAAAAATATCTTGGCTGCAGTTGTGGTTTGATATCTTGGAAGATCGGTTTATTCTGTGATTTATATGCGATTTCTTTTTCTTTCTTTCCTATAAAAGAAATATCCGTATCAAATGGTCCTGAGTCACAGCCATTGCAGGAGGAGGAGGTGGTGAATCACGGAGACCAAGGAGAAGGCAGCGATGAGGAGTGGGAGCAGGTGGGACCACGTAACAAGAGTTCAGTGACCAGACAAGCTGACTTTGTCCAGACTCCCATTACGGATGTCTTTGGAGGACACATGAGGTGAGTGTAATGCTCCGGCCCTAGAAGTTCCCAGCTTTGGGTGGAGGCCAGGGGGTTAAATTACTTTCTGGCTCAGTAGTGGGCAGCTGCTTACTTTACTTTTGGGACCTCAGGTGTGGCCCTTTCCTTCCCTAAGAAGCTTATTTGATGTGTTTTCATGTTATCACAAAAGCAAAGTGTATTGTTTAATATTTTGATGAACTTGCTGGTTAATGTAGAAGTCCTTCAGTGCCCGGCATTTACACTGGCACCATGTACCTTTTTTTTATGTCACTCTGCCCATTTAGTGCAAAATGTATTCGTATTTCCCCTTCGGCCTCCCTAGTAAGTTATATTCTCCCAGCCATGCTGCTTCCATACCGCAAGAGTTCATTCAGGCTCTACGTCAGTGTCCAATGGCAGCACTGCCCCCTCCCCAGGTAATTAAAGCGGTGGTTCACCCTAAAAACGACTTTCCCCTATTACACTGCCCCCCCCGCATTACAATACGATTATGCCTTTAATTTTTTTTTTGCTGCTGTACATACCTGGGTACAGCTATTCACCCATGTCCTCCGGGTTGCGAGTCCCGCGGGAGTGGGCGTTCCTAACATGGCGGTGATTGACGTTTTGACTAAAAAACGAGCTCCCCCCGTCGCGTAAGCTGCGTCACGACTGGCGAAAGGAGCCGAACGGCGATGCGCAGTATAGCGCCGACTCGCCGTTCGGCTCCTTCCGCCAATCGTGACGCTGCTTACGCGACGGGGGGAGCTCGTTTTTTAGTCAAAACGTCAATCACCACCGTCAGGAACGCCCACTCCCGCGGGACTCGCAACCCGGAGGACATGGGTGAATAGCTGTACCCAGGTATGTACAGCAGCAAAAAAAAAATTAAAGGCATAATCGTATTGTAATACGATTATGTAATGGGGGGGCAGTGTAATAGGGGAAAGTCGTTTTTAGGGTGAACCACCGCTTTAAGGACTGTGACATAAGTGAGGTCCCATGGTAACGCTTTCCTGGAAGCCCCACTCCATTACTGTAAGGCTACTTTCACACTGAGGCATTTTTCAGGCACTAAAGGGCTAAATAATAGTGTCTGTAAAGCGCCTAAATAAACGCCTCTCCAGCGTGACAGCCAGAGCGCTTCCACAATGGAGCGGTGTGCTTGTAGGACGGGTAAAAAAAGTCCTGCAAGCAGCATCTTTGGGGCGTTACACCGTCCTGAAAAACGCCCCCGCCATTAAAATCAATGGCCAGCGCTGCCAAAGCGCCTC
Source organism: Rana temporaria (assembly GCF_905171775.1). Lineage (NCBI taxonomy): Eukaryota > Metazoa > Chordata > Amphibia > Anura > Ranidae > Rana > Rana temporaria. The sequence goes on along the minus strand of NC_053499.1, from coordinate 149,010,224 downwards.
GGCAGTGGCGTTTTGCGGACGCTTCTAACTCTTTTCCGGCTGCTAACGGGTTAAAAGTGCCCCACTAGCGACGGTAGTGGGACAGGTCCATGTTTAGCATGGTGTAGCATCTTTTTCCAATATTTTCATTTTGGTGAAAAGGTCTGGACTGCAGGCAGGCCAGTTAAAGTGGTTGTAAACTCTTACAACACTTTTTGCTACAGGTAAGCCTATAATGAGGCTTACCTGTAGCTACCCTGAATATCTCCTAAATCTGAACGGTTTAGGAGATATCCCCTGTATTTGCATGTGCCGCACTGAAGCAATGGCACGTACTTCAACGCTGTATCCTGGCCTAGGCCTACAAGGCCTAGGGCAGCACTTTGCAGGGGGGCAGCATTGAAAGAGCCCGCGCTGGCTTGCGCTAGACTGTGTAATGCAAGCTGCTTCTAATTTTGACTGTCCTATCATCCTGGACCACAAATGGTTATATCTTCTTAGTCCTTTGCATAAAATGATCAAAAATTTGTGCTTGAAGTAGAACTATAGGCACCACTTTTTTTTTTCATTTTGTATAGAGTAGGGGAGGGTTAGAGGTCCTGTCAGTTTATTTTCTACCATCCCTGTCCCATTGCAGAGATTTCCATTCACTTCCTGCCCCATAGCCAAACAGGAAGTGAGAGAAAATCTATGCAAATTAAGGGAATCCAATGCGCCCCCCAGGCCCTAAGAACTAGTGTCCCCACTTGAAATTTCAGGGCGGGCATTAAACAGAAAGGGTGTGTCCTTGACAGGAAGGGGTGGGCCATATTTAAATTAAGTGTGTCCTTGACAGGAAGGGGTGGGCCATATTTAAATTAAGTGTGTCCTTGACAGGAAGGGGTGGGCCATATTTAAATTGGGGGCTGTACGAGTTTAGTCAGACCTAGGGCAGCACAAAACCTAAATACACTGACGTACGTGCTGTTGTTTTTAGTGACTGTGCTGTTACTGGCGCCTCCCGCGCGCATGTGCGAGAGTGACGTCGTTGCGGCTCCAGCCAATTACAGCCCCGAAACCCCAATGCTCAGAATTCGTCCCGGAGTTACGTGACGATGGCCGGTGCCATGTCGGCAGTGGGGGCTTCGATCCCAGGCTTGTATTGCATAATGAGCTAGTGTGCTACGCATACTAGGTCATTATGCCTTTTTGTCTTGCAGGTGTGTTGTTTTTTTTTTTCGAAAGTGGGTTTCCAACCACTTTAAGCACTTGGACTCTTCTACTATGAAGCCATGCTCTAGCCCTGCAGTTTAGCATTCTGCTGAAATATGCGCGCCCATCCCTGATAAAGAGGTCGTCTGGATGGGAGCATATGCTACTCTAAAACCTGTATAATATCGTTCAGCATTGATGGCGCCTTTCCAGATATGTAAACTGCCCATTTCATACGCACTGATGTACCGCCATACGATCGAAAATATGCAGGCTTTTGAACAGAGCGCCGTAATTGGACTCTGGTCCCCTGTGTAGAAGTCTCGGCACCCAAATTTTGTAGGTTGATGTGACTTCCCTGAAAATCCATCAGATTTCGATCAATGCAGTGGGGCCTGTAGGTGTGATCTGGGGCTTTCCTTGCAGAGTATAGCACTTTCCACAGATGGGAACAGTCTACAGGATGCTGTTGGACATGTGCTGGGTGGGGTGGAAGGGGGGGGTGTAATGTAATACACTTCCTTCACCACAACTGCTTAGTCTCTGTGTTGTGTGGTCACCGTTTGGACAGCTTGTTCCCCCATCCATCGTTGGTACATCGTCCTCCGCTAGGCGGTTTTTGGCTTCTGCTTTGACACTTTGTCACTTTGGGTTCTGTCATTTGGCTGACGATCTTTTGGAAATAATCCTGTGAGCTAAACCTGGTAAAGGATGCTAATTACACAATCTGAAATGTTCTTACATTTGTTTTAGACTCGCAGAAAGTGTCAGTGCTTTGGTCCTTGGATCAGCACATTAATTTGGGCTAATTGGCTGGGATAAGTGCAACATGTTTAACCACTTAAGGACCCCTTCATGCCGATATACGTCAGCAGAATGGCACGGCTGGGGACAGCCACGTACCTGGCCCTTTAAGCCCAGCCGCCGGTGTCTTGAGATCGGTCCTCCGGAGCTGAAGAACGGGGAGAGGTGTGTGTGTGTGTGTGTGTGTGTGTGTGTGTGTGTGTGTGTGTGTACACACCTTCCCTGTTCTTCGTTGTTGCAGTGTCATTGATCGTGTGTTCCCTGTTATAGGGAAACGCGATCAATGATGTCACGCGTACAGCCCCGCCCCCCTACAGTTAGAAACACATATGAGGTCACACTTAACCCCTTCACCGCCCGCTAGTGGTTAACTCCCAACCTGCAATTGTCATTTTCACAGTAAACAATGCATCTATATAGCATTTTTTGCTGTGAAAATGACAGTGGTCCCAACAATGTGTCAAAATTGTCCGACGTGTCCGCCATAATGTCGCGGTCACGGAAAAAATCGCTGATTGCCGCCATTAGTAGTAAAAAAAAATATTAATAAAAATGCAATAAAACTATCTCCTATTTTGTAAACGCTATACATTTTGCGCAAACCAATCGATAAACGCTTCTTGCGATATTTTTTTTTTTTTTTACCAAAAATAGGTAGAATACGTATCAGCCTAAACCTGAGAAAAAAAGAGTTTTATCTTTTTTGGGGATATTTATTATAGCAAAAAGTAAAAAATATTGAGTTTTTTTTTTCAAAATTGTCGCTCTATTTTTGTTTGTAGCGCAAAAAATAAAAACCGCAGATATACCATATATACCACCAAAAGAAAGCTCTATTTGTGGGGGGAAAAAGGACGCTAGTTTTGTTTGGGAGCCAGGTCGCACGACCGCGCAATTGTCCGTTAAAGCGACGCAGTGCCGAATCGCAAAAACTGGCCAGGTCCTTTACCTGCATAAAGGTCCGGGTCTTAAGTGGTTAACTTCTTTCTGTCCAAGATCGGTCGATTTAATAACTTTGACCCCTGATCGATCGGTAAAGTAATCTAAGACTTGCCTCATTTTCAGCATCTCCTGATGTGTCCGTTGCCATTCTATGTGTGGGCATCTGAAGCCCAGTACATTTTTTATTTAATTTATTTTCGTAGTGAAGGGGCACGCTGGGTAACCGCGATCTCGCGCGTGCGCAATAGAGCCAAGCTCGTAGCATAGGTTGTTAGTGCCGATGTCATGACAACGGGCGGCGGTGAAGGAACGTCCCGCCCCGTTTGTCATGACAACATAAACGGCCCTAATCGCGTCATTTCCTTTCTTGAAATCCCGCGATTTTTTGGCACATAGGAGCGCACAGTCTCCTGGGAAATGATGACACTCCTTTCCCAGGAGTCTGTGCAGTGTAGGTTGGACAGGAGAAGGACCGCGGTCCAGGAAGAAGGCAGATTAGGAATTCTGCCAAGCAACAGAGGTTTACAGGCATGTAAAAAAAAATTTTTTTAACTGAACTTGTTTCCTCTTATTTATTGGAAGCTAGTGCAGTGTATTAATTTAGGGTGGAGCTCCGCTTTGACAGGCCATTTTTTTGGCGATGCAGCACTGCGCCGCTTTAACTGACAATTGCACAGTCGTGCGACATACCCAAACAAAATTGTTTTCCCCCCCCCCCCCCCACCCAAAAAGGTTTTCTTTTGGTGCCATTTGATACGCTATAAACAAGAGACCATTTTGAAAAAAAACAATATTTTTTACTTTTTGCTATAAATACATATCCAATTAAAAAAATAAAATAAAAATGTCATCAGTTTAAAGCGGGAGTTCACCCAAAAATCAACTTTCTGCAGTTAGATCCAGCATACTGCTGACATCTGCAGTATGCTGGTCTTTTTTTTATTTATTTTGGTACTTATCGTTATAGCAGTATTTCTTCTATGGCTCCGAGCGGGGAATCCTTCGGGGAATGGGCGTTCCCGAAGGCAAGCAAGTTGATTGACGGCCTTCGATAGCGCGTCACGGCTAACCTAAAAAGCCGAGGTGACACTTGGCTGTTTATGGCGCCGGCGCCTGCCGTGTAGAGCTGACTGCGCAGGCGCCGTAAATTGCCGAGCGTCACTCGTGTATCTTCGGAAGCTGTGACGCGCTATCGAAGGCTGTCAATAAACTTGCTTGTCTTGAAGGGAACGCCTATACCAGGAAGTAATCCCCGCTCTGAGCCATAGAAGAAATACTGCTATAACGATAAGTACCAAAATTAAAAAAAAAAGACCAGCATAATGCAGATGTCAGCAGTATGCTGGATCTAACTGCAGAAAGTTGATTTTTGGGTGAACTCCCGCTTGCCGACCGCCCACCGTAGTTTTAACGGCGTCAGGTCGGCTGCGCAAAATCACGCAATATAACGTGATTATGCATTTCAGCCACTAGGTGCCGATGCACGTGCCCGGCGGGTGCGATTACCGCTGGCCTCGTTACAGAGCAAGAATCGGGAGCTGTGACGGACTTGTAGCGGGACTGTAATAGTATGGCATGCAATTTGACACTTTGTGGGAACCAGTGACATTAAAGGGGTTGTAAACTCTCGCGTTTTTTTTCAGCTCAATGCATTCTATACATTGAGGTGAAAAACTTCCTGTGACGCACCAGAGCCCCCCTTTTACTTACCTGAGCCTGATTGTTCCTACCCTGGGGACAAGCACACCCATTCCAGCCGGTGTCTCACATCCTAATAGGATAGATTGATAGCAGCGCAGCCGTTGGCTCCTGCTGCTGTTAATCAAATCCAATGATGCGGGAGCCAGGGGTGGAGCAGAGTCCTGCTGCCTGTGTCAATGGACGCAGCAGCAGGACACAGGAGTGCGCCCACATGAGTGCCCAGAGGGAGTGCGTTTCGACAGGGGCACTCGAGAAGAGGGGGTGCCAGGAGCGCAGCTGAGGGACCCCAGAAGAGGAGGCACGGGCCTCTTTGCAAAACCAACTGCACAGAGGTGGTATGACATGTTTTTTGTTTAAAAAAAGAAAAGAAAACGGGACCCATTGGCTGCTTTCACACTGGGGCGGGCATTGGCGGTAAAACACTGCTACTTTTAGCGCTGCTTTTAACCCCACTAGCAGCCGATGAAGGGGTTAATACTGCTTCTGAATCGCTTTGCAGGCACTTTGGCAGCTGTGCCCATTCATTTCGATTGGGCAGAAGCGGTTATACACCTCTCCTTCACCGCTCCAAAGATGCGCCGGCAGGACGTTAAAAAAATAAAATAAAAAAAATAAAAGGTCCTGCAAGCAGCATCGCCTCAGTGTGGAAGCACTCGGGCTTTCACGCAGACGGCAGGGGAGACGTTTTTCAGGCGCTATTTTTAGTCCAAAAGCGCCTGAAAAACGCCCCAGTGTGAAAGGGGTCTTGGTTATCCTTTTAATACAGCGATTAGTGCTAAAAATATGCAGTGATCATAATGTTGTGGCTGATTGATTGGTGTGTTCTGAACAGAAGATGGCTGCCTCGCAATCCCAGGACAAAAGAAATATAGAAATAAAAAGTATAAAAAAAAAAATTGGGTTTGTTTCCAGAACTGTTCTTGCACAGAGCGCAGCACATTGATGGCCAGCTAGTTCCTGCTCTCTGCCGATTGGAGAGCTTCTAGCCCAAGTTTACTTGGCCCGGAATCGATCTCTCCCTTCCATTCATCCCGGGTGTCCTGCGGATTCTCTTCCTGGAAGATGGAGGTGCTACAACTAGAAAAGAAAGATGCCATTGTGCGTAGGCTCCTTCCCCGTACAGTCATTGCATCTGGAAAGTATGAAGCTGTGAACAGGTCGTAAATTGTAAACCGCAAAATCTTCCACGTAGGCAGGGGAAAAAAAATTGAAGTGTCCACTGTTTGTAAAAACTCCCTTCTTGTGGATAAATTGCGTGGACTGACTCCAGGTGGGGTTAGAAACCGAAGCAAGTTCAGCAGTGGTGAAATATACATTTTTTGGGTACAGTGTTGCATGACCGCGCATTTACCGGTTAAAGTAGCGCAGTGCTGACTAACAAACAATGGCCTGGTCATGAAGGGGGTAAAACCTTTTTGTAACTGACCAGGTGGGTAAAGAACTTTGGATGTGACCAAGTGGTTAAACGTCCAGTGTTGTGTTAGTTTAATTTATTTTGCCCTGCAAGTAATGGGTTGGTTACATTGTATATAAGATCTGGGTAAAGATTCTCGTTTTCTTTACTGCTACATTGTATCCTTTGTCTCCATTAACCACTTAGGTCCCCCCCCCCCCCTTTTATAACCAGGCCATTTTTTGCGATAGGGTACTTTGTTACTTTAAGGCCCCTTTCACATTGAGGCGTTTTTCATGCGGTACAGCGCTAAAAATAGCGCTGCTATACCGCATGAAAAATCATGCCCTGTAGTGTTCAATGTGAAAGCCCGAAGGCTTTCACACCGAAGCGGTGCGCTAGCAGGAGCGCTCAAAGTCCTGCTAGCCGCATCTTTACTGCGGTATAGGAACGGTGTGTTCACCGCTCCTATACCGCGCCTTCCCATTGAAATCAATGGGAAACCGCGGTAATACTGCCCGCAACGTGGGCGGTATTAACCCTTTTTCCGCCGCTAGCGGGGGTTAAAACCTCACCGCTAGCGCCCGAATATCGCGGTAAATACGCCGGTATAGCGGCGCTACAAATAGCGTGGCTATACCGTCACCGCGGCTCCACGCCTCAATGTGAAAGAGGTCTAACTGACAATTGCGCTGACGTGCAACGATGTACCCAAATTCGGTTTATGTATGTATTTATTTTTCCCCCACATAGAGCTTTCACTTGGTGTTTTGATCTCCTGTGTTTTTATTTTTTCATATATAAGCAAAGACCGACAGTTTTGAAGAAAAAAAAAAAGTTTTACTTTCTGCTATAAATCATATCCAATAAATGTAAAAAATCTAATTGATTCATCAATTTAGGCCTACATATTTTTTTTTGGGGGGGGGGGGGGAATCCAAATAAGTGTATATTGATTGGTTTGTGCAGAAGGTATAGCGTCTAACTAGTAATGGCGGCGATCAGCGATTTCTTTTTTTTGGCGGGATTGCGGCGGACAAATTGGACCCCTTACTGACACTTTTGACACTTTTTGGGGACCAGTGCTAAACAAATGCACTCTTACTGTACTAATGACACTGGGGAAGGGGGTTAACAGGGGCAATCAAAGGGTTAAATGTGCTCTTGGGGAGTGCTTTCTGTGTGGGGGATGGCTTAACTGGAGGAAGAAAGATCATTGTTTCTCAGCAGAAACACAAGATCTCTATCTTCCTCGCTGATAGAACGACGGTCTGCCTTGTTTACATAGGCAGACTGCCGTTCTGCCTCTACTGTCAACGATCGGTGGGTCCAGTCATAGCATCCACTGATTAGCTCCCGCTGTGTCCAATCACAGCTGGAGCGGAGTGGCATGCGCCCCAAACCCTGTGCAGGAAATCACGTACAGGTACATGATTTCGTGCAGGAGGCCTGCCCTGCTGCAGTAGATAGGCGTGGGATGATCCTTAAGTGGTTAAATGTACTGCAACATTGTGTTATATATATATATATATATATATATATATATATATATATATATATATATATATATCACATACATATACACTTTTTTTTTTTTTTTTTTTCACTGAAGGCAATAAGTTAGTTACAATGTATATAAAATCCGGGTAAAATAATTCTCTTGGTTTCTTTTTTTGTTACATTGCCTCCTGACTAGTATTGGCCGGTCACTTATCGATCCTGAATTCTGTCATTTTTCTCCCCCCTCTCTATTCCAGGTCTGTCGTGTACCAGCAAAGCTCCAAGGAGTCGGCCACTCTTCAGCCATTTTTCACCCTGCAGCTGGACATCCAGTCGGAGAAGATTCGCACCGTCCAAGACGCACTGGAAAGCCTCGTAGCCCGGGAATCTGTCCAGGGCTACACCACCAAAACCAAACAAGAGGTGTGTCCGCTCTTCTCTTTATTAACCCCTCTGCTACTGCAGTCTAGTGCTGGCATCGTTGTGTGGGTCAATCTGCTCTTGACCTATTGCTGCCCATGTGTAAGATATATGTGCAGCGACAAATAGGGTGGACATTAATGCCTACATGCCGCACACACTGTATGCGTTCAACCAGAGCTTTCTGTGCTGAGAGCGTGCTTCCAGTTTAATAACTGAGCTGTCAAAGATCCCTGCTCATAATCTGTAGCTGGTATCAGTGGTCACGTGATCAACCGATCCTTCCCTCCCTCCGATTAAAGAGGAAGTAAACCCTGATGGGGTTTACTTTTTGTCTCCCTGCAAAGGTAAAGCGCACAGTAGCCCATTATGTGACACTTACCTGCAGTAAAAGCCTTTGATGTCATCGTCGTCCTCCATAGCAGCGAGCTTCCATCTTCACCCCTCTTCTTCTTCCATGGGGCCGCAAACTCCGGCTCTGTGACTGGCCGGAGTAGCGTGACGCAGAAGAAGGCGTCACTCTGGGAAATTGCAAATATATCGCAAGCACCTACAGGTAAGCCTCTAGAGCAGTGGTTCTCGACCTTCTAGTGCCGTGGCCCCTTGATAAAATTTCCCAAGTTGTGGGGACCCTTAACAGTAAAATTATTTTTGTAGCGCGGGTTGTCAGCACCCAAGGAAAGACAAGTAATTTGCACCCCTAACCCATGGATACTTATCGCTCCCTGAGTCCCTTCCACCCCTTACGGTACTCACTGTGTCTCCGCAGCAGTGACACCTATGCCAAAATCAGGAGATAGGGTCTCCTCCAGCCCCTCCCACTTCACATTCCTCACCAGCCAGCTGACATCTAGTCTCTGCCCCCCAGTCACGCCGTGAACTGAATGGGTGGCTGCGAAGAGGCTGAGTGGGCCACTGCAAGCTCCAGGGACAGCCCTGATGGGTAGACATGAAAAGGCTGGGAGAGCGGTGCAGGATTCTGGAACAGCCCGGGATTCGGTGACCCCTGGCAAATTGTCATTCGACCCCCAGGTTGAGAACCACTGCTCTAGATTAAGGCTTACCTATAGGTGTAACTTCCACCAGAGGGTTTACAACCACTTTAAAGACCCTGTTTAAGCGGTAGTAAACCGTTGGGCGTGTTTTTTTTTTGTACTCTAGGTAATGTCATAATGTGCTAGTAAGAATCCCATACTAGCACATTATGTTAAAGGGACGCTAAAGTACATTTTTTTTTGTTTAAATAACAAACATGTTGCATATTGGGAGTATAAATGAAACAAAACAATGTCAGTACATCTCTGCAGAACATGCACTTTCCCCATGGTTTTTTCCCTGTAAAAGTACAGAAATACACCTCTTAACCACTTAAAGACCCGCGTATTGTAAATGTACGTCCTCTTTTTAAACATGGATATCTCAGTAACGGCAGCAGCTGCTGCCACAACTGAGATGTCCATGTTTTCAGCGGGCGGTCGTGTAAACGATAACGGCGGTCTCCGCGGCGGTTATCGGTTATCGGGCCCTCCCGCCGCTTTTCCGCGCCCTCCGCCGCTTACCGGCGGTAGCGGCGGAGGAGATCCGATGCTGCCGCCTGGAGAGTGAGGACTTGAGTGAGGGCAAGATGGCCCCCACCCGTCCTCATAGCTCTGCTGGGCGGAAGTGACGTCAAAACGTCAGTCCCGCCCAGCCTCTTAAAGAGACAATTTTTTTTTTGTCTTTTTTAAATGACAAATTTTCCTTTTCTTTTTTTTTTTTTTTTTTTTTGCATTTAAGCCTAAATATGAGATCTGAGGTCTTTTTGACCCCAGATCTCATATTTAAGAGGACCTGTCATGCTTTTTTCTATTACAAGGGATGTTTACATTCCTTGTAATAGGAATAAAAGTGATCATTTTTTTTTTTTTTTATATATTTTAGTGTAAAAAATAATAAAATCAATAAAATGAAATAAGAAAACAAAAAAATTTTTTTTTTTAAAGCGCCCCGTCCTGACGAGCTCGCGCGCAGAAGCGAACGCATACGCGAGTAGCGCCCGCATATGAAAACGGTGTTCAAATCACACAAGTGAGGTATCGCCGCGATCGTTAGAGCGAGAGCAATAATTATAGCCCTAGAGCTACTCTGTAGCTCAAAAAATGCAACTTATAGAATTTTTTAAACGTCGCCTATCTAGATTTTTAAGGGTAAAAGTTTGACGCCATGCCACGAGCGGGCGCAATTTTAAAGCATGACATGTTGGGTATCATTTTACTCGGCGTAACATTATCTTTCACAATATATAAAAAAATTGGGCCAAATTTATTGTTGTCTTATTTTTTAATTCAAAAAAGTGAATTTTTTCCCAAAAAAGTGCGCTTGTAAGACTGCTGCGCAAATACGGTGTGACAAAAAGTATTGCGATGACCGCCATTTTATTCTCTAGGGTGTTAGAAAAAAAAAAATATAATGTTTGGGGGTTTTAAGTAATTTTCTAGCAGAAAAAACTGTTTTAGTCTTGCAAACACCAAATCTGAAAAACACCTAAGGTCTTTAAGTGGTTAATCTGGTGTTTTCTGTGGACCCAAATGTACAAGAAAGTGTCAGCCCCACCCTCTTGTATTTTGTTAACCACTTCCGAACTGCCGCATGTACATTTACGCTGGCAGAATGGCAGGGACAGGCACATCAACGTACCTGTACGTGCCTGCCTAGACGTGGGTCGGGGGTCCGATCGGGACCCCCCCCCCCATACATGCGGCGGTTCCCGTGGCTTCACGAGCGATCCGGGACGAGGGGGCGGCTGTTCGTTTTTGTCCGCCCCCTCCGGATCGCTCGCAGCCAATGAGAGCACTCCCCTGTGTGTCACTTCCTCCTGTGTAAACACAGGAAGGGGGAAGTGATGTATTCTCTCCTCGGCGGTATTTTCAACCGCCGCTGAGGACAGAATACATCACACAGTAAGTCGTACCAACACTACACTGACACACACTACACATAGGCACATTAACCCCCCCCATGTCACAGTGGCACTGAATGCAGTGATCATATATGTACTGATCACTGCATTTAGTGTTAGTGTGACAGACAGTTAGTGTTAGGTTCAGGGTAGCCCCCGTACCCCCCCCCCCCAATAAAGTTTTAACCCCTTGATCACCGCCCTAGTTAACCCTTTCACTCCCTATTGCCAGTGTCGCTAAGCGATCATTTTTCTGATCGCTGTATTAGTGTCACTGTTGCCGCTAGGTAGCTAATTTTTTTTTTTTTTATTGCGATTTTTTTTTTTTTTTTTTAAAGCGGATCTCCACTCTAAAGTGGAGTCCTGCTGATCGGCACCCTCCCCCCCTCCGGTGTCACATTTGACACCTTTCAGGGGGGAGGGGGGTGCAGATACCTGTCTACAGACAGGTATCTGCACCCACTTCCGGCCCTACGATACGGGCAAAAGACGGGTTTTTTCCTCGTTTCCCGTCCGTCCCCCGTTGTATGCTGGGAACACTCGGCTCCCAGCACACAGCGGGAGCCAATCGGCGGGCGCAGCGCGACTCGCGCATGCGCCGTAGGGAACCGGGCAGTGAAGCCGGAGCGCTTCACTTCCTGGTTCCCTCACCGTGGATGGAGGGGGGAGCAGCAGGGTGACGAGCGATCGGCTCGTCATCTGCTGCGATCGGCGCTGGACTCCAGGACAGGTAAGTGTCCTTATATTAAAAGTCAGCAGCTGCAGTATTTGTAGCTGCTGGCTTTTAATATGTTTTTTTAGTGGCACATCCGCTTTAACTAAAGACATGTGGCTGAATAAATTTTGGCCTAAATGTTTGACTAAAATGTTGTCTATTTGATTTTTCTTATAACAAAAAGTAAAAAATATTGATTTTTTTTTTTCAAAAATGTCGCTCTATTTTTGTATATAGGGTAAAAAATAAAAATCGCAGAGGCGATCAAATACCACCAAAAGAAATCTCTATTTGTGGGAAGAAAAGGACGCGAATTTTGTTTGGGAGCCACGTCGCACGACCGCGCAATTGTCTATTAAAGTGACGCAGTGCCGAATTGTAAAAAAACCCTTGGCCAATTTAGCAGCATATTGGTCCGGTCCTTAAGTGGTTAAACTGCTGAATCCCTCCACAACGCAGGGACCATTTTTTTCTGTAGTCCAAGAAAAGAGCTAATTAGACTCCTTGAGATACCACACAGTAGGCAGAGGACACTGACATGACCATCAGGTATAGTTTTGCACTTATTGAACAGATATATTGCAAAGATCTTTTAATGGGATATTTCACAGATCAAAAAGGGAGCTTATAAAAGAAGTTGTGTTGGGTTTGACACGTCTTTTAAGCTCAACTGTAAATGTTTAGTTTTGGATGTGTGTGTGGGAAGCATAACTCCTTCTATTCAATATCCCCATTGAGGTAATTTTACCACAATTCTTCCTTCCTGTAAGAGGACATATAAAATAAGGTTGGTTGAAACCAGGACAGGAATAGATTTTCAGAAGCCCTGGCCCTTCCTTGCTTAATTGAACGTTTTGTTGTAGCTGGAGAGGTTACTCGTCACTTCCTGTCCTAACAGGAAATGAGGCAAGATCTCAAACGGGGGCGCAGACCACAAATTTATAACCTAACAATACTGAAAAACAAATTAGGTTGCTCTTTGCCTGCTCTGGTACAAGCAGCTTCATAGGGTGGCACTTAAAGCGGAAGTAAACCCATTAATGTAACATTTTCAAAGAACAGTTAACATTCCTGGCATGCCGGGAATGCTAACTGTCACATTGGTTGTGCTCTCAACCAAACTGTCAAACCATCCAATGGCTGGTGTCATAACTGATCACATGTGCAGCATCATGGCAGTTGTAGATTAAACAGAGGCCAAGATGGCAGCTTCCTTGGCTGAAAATCATAGGAGGGTTTACTACCACTTTAAAGGGGTTGTAAAGGTAAAAAAAAAAAAATCCTAAATAGCTTCCTTTCCCTTAGTGCAGTCCTCCTTCACTTACCTCATCCTTCCATTTTGCTTTTAAATGTCCTTATTTCTTCTGAGAAATCCTCACTTCCTGTTCTTCTGTCTGTAACTCCACACAGTAATGCAAGGCTTTCTCCCTGGTGTGGAGTGTCGTGCTCGCCCCCTGCCTTGAACTACAGGAGAGTCAGGATGCCCACTACGTTCCAGATAGAGAAAGGAGCTGTGTGTTAGACCGCATTCACATCTAGGCGTTTTTACGCCTGTAGCGCTACGCCGCTGCCGCCAGAGGGCTGGAAACACATTTCCCTCTGTGGTTCACATCTCCACGCCGGACGCCTGCCGCCTGAAAAAAGGTCCCGGACCTTTTTTTCAGGCGTCGTTCGGCTAGGAGATGGGAAGCATCTCCATAGAGGGGGTCAATCTGGGGCACATCTAGGCGGACAATACCGGTGTTTTGTCGCCGCAAATCGCGGTACAAAACGCCGCTATTTGTACCACGATTTGCGGCGACAAAACGCCGCGATTTCGTCCGCCTAGATGTGAATGGAGCCTTCGTGGACTCTCCTGTAGACAGAAGATCACCGGAATAAGAAGTGGAAGATTAGGACGATCTGCCTAGAAACAGCCGTTTCTGGGGTGTGTGTGTATATGTGTGTGTGTGTGTGTGTGTGTGTGTGTGTGTGTGTATGTGTATGTATGTATATATATATATATATATATATATATATATATATATATATATATATATATATAGTGTGTGTGTGTGTGTGTGTGTGTGTGTGTGTGTATAATATATATATATGGGGGATCTGTTGACAGGCAGAAAAAATACGTCTCCACCATTGCATTTTTGCTGCCCCGTCAACAGCATGTGTAAATGAGGCCTATGGGTGTTTCAATACATCCCTAAAAATCCTTTTCTGTTTTACGTGACACATTTTTAATCTTGGTTGGTTAGATTTTTTGTATATAATAATTTGGCAGCACAGGGGTTAAACAGCAGTCCGGCTCCAGGCAGGGGAAAGAAAAAAAAAAAAAACCCCTTGGCGAGTTTTGCCTCCGGCTGTTTGAAGGTCGCAACAGCTGCGGGCGTAACCTTCAGCGCCAAGTTCCTTGTGATTTCTGCATGTAAGGATTTGGTTGCAAACCTGTCATTTTTGGTATTCGCAGAGAGACCGACCGTACAATTAAGGGTTTTCGGAGGGACGGGTGTTTAGTTTATCTAGCAGCGGCTGCGTCTGGTTTTTATTTTGATGTCTGGGCTGAGAGTAAAAAAAAAATAAAAAAAATTGCACAATAATTAGCTTGAGACGACCCAGTACAAGAGACGGCGTGAAGCCTCTCGTCACCCGCCCCCCTACGCCAATCCTGACATTTAGGCCAATGGTCATTTTTCCAAGTCACACAGGTAGCCTGGGCGGCGGGAGGCAGAGCGGTCTGCAGACGGGGTGATCTGTTTATTGAACGGAATAACGTTATTGGTTATATTGATGCAAAGACTGGATAAATATCACCGATGTGCGCTAGACGGAAAAAAAATATGTGTAAGACTCCTGCAAACACCTTTCAGTCTAAAAATCACTAACGCCCCGCCCCCCCCCAAAGAAAAAAAAAAGTCTTACGACAAATACAACTATATGTGAAAGCTGAACTTCAGGCAGATCTATAAAGAGGCCGAACCTCACCAGAAATATTTCCAACATTTATTAGGAACACACGAGGGTCACACAAGGTGAACAGCTGACCCTACATGTTCATAATAAGTGTTAGAAACATTTTCAGACTGGTGACTTTTCTGCCTCTTTTTATTTTATTTTTTTTATTGCATAGTGCCATCTGCTGTCATTATTCCCGAGCAAGGAGCATATTGATAGGAGGAATGAGCAGAGTGAAATAGATGAGCTTGTCAGTCTTCTGCTTGTTTTTGTACAGCTTGCTTGCCTACTGGGACAAAATGTATTTATTTTTCTTGTCCTTGCACATATGGTAACATTTTCTGCATTTTATTGCTAGAAATTACTATTGCACAAAAAATAAATAAAAATGAATTCAGGAAAAAAAAAAATTAAATTAATTTGGGGGTAACCACTATTATTCCAAATTATTTGGTCAAATATAGGTTTGCGTCGAGTAAATAATTGCAAAATATGTCAAACATTGCTTAAAGGAACACTAAAGGCAAAGTGTTTTTTTTTTTTTTTTTTTTAAAGAACAAAAATGTTATACTTCCACCTCCGCTGTGAGGCTCGTTTTGCACAGAGTGACCCCTAACCCTGTCTTCTGGGGTCCCTCGGCGGCTGTCTCGGCTCCTCCTCGCAAAAGCTTTCCAGCTTCATGCAAGCGAGCTCGCATGGTGGAAAGCTTTTGCGAGTGCGCTCCCGTGATACAGCGGCGGGCATAGCCGCCGACTGTATCACTCGGCCCCGGCGCGCCGCGTCATCCGTTGTGATTGACAGCAGCGCCAGCCAATTGTTGCGCTGCTATCAATCCGTCCAGCCTAGCCAATCAAAGGCCAGGCTGGGAACCGAAGAGGATCACATGGACGCGCGTGGGACTTTTGAGGGGTCAGGTAAGTAAAACGGGGGGGCGGTACCGTCGGAAATAGGATGAATTAAGGTGAAAAAACATTTACCTTTTACATCCCCTTTAAGCCCTTGACATGAAAAAAAATAAAAACTACAGTCAGCTCCCTCCTCACCCTGAAAGGTGCTAAATGTGACACCGGAGGGGTTCTATTTTTGGGTGGAACTCCACTTTAACCTCTAGAGCCCTGGAAGGGGCCACTTTATGCAATACGTCACTGTGTTACTTTAACTGACAATTGCGCGGTCGTGCGATGCTGTACCCAAATAAAATTTTTTTTTTCACAAATAGAGCTTTCTTTTGGCGATATTTGATCACCTCTGCGGTTTTATTTATTTGCACTATAAACAAAAAAGACCAATTTTTTTAAAAGTTTTTACTTTCTGCTATCACTATAAAAATTATCTGATTAAATTTTTTTTTTAATCTAATTTCTTCATCAGTTTTAGGCCAATATGTATTCTGTTATGTTTTTGTAAACAAAAAAAAATCCCAATAAGCGTTTGATTGTGGTTTGCGCAAACATTATCACTTCTACACTGGCGGCGATCAGTGATTTTTAGCAGGACTGTGACATTGCGGCAGACGAATCGGACACCTTTTGGGGACCAGTGACACACTTGAACAGTGATCAGTGCTAAAAATATGTACTGTTGTACGGACGACACTGGCAGGGAAAGGGGTTAACCTCAGGGGTGGTCACAGGGTTAAATGTGACCCTAGAGAGTGCTTGCTAACTGTGTAGGGCAGGGATATGCTGTTGCAAAACTACAAGTCCCATGAGGCATAGCAAGACTCTGACAGCCACAAGCATGAAACCCAGAGGCAGAGGCATGGTGGGACTTGTAGTTTTGCAACAGCTGGAGGTCCGCTAATTGCATATCCCTGGTGTAGGGGATGCTCTGACTGGAGGAAGACAGAGATCGGTGTTCCTGCTTAGAAGGAACACAAAATCTTCTTCCCTGTCAGAACGGCGATCTGCCTTGTTTACGTAGGCAGACTGCCATTCTGCCTCTCTCTGCAACGATCACAGGTAGCCCGTGGACATCTCCCCCTCTGTCCAATCAGTGTGTGGTCACACCTCCGGTGGCACGTGTGCGCCCCTAGTGGCTATTGCACAAAATGCAGTACAGATGCGCGATTTTGTGGAATAGAGCAGACCTGCTTCAGTACGTGTACGTTAGGTGGTTGGCAAGTGGTTAAAGTAAATTGCGAATTATTGCTCTCACTCTGGTGTTTGTGCTGAGCGTAATCAAGCAACTGAACAGCAGATTTGCACAGCTAAAGTCTGTAGCACCCAATGGCCAGCATGGATGCACATCTAATGTAATGCTCTCATATAATGCTTAACAAGGATCTTTGCTGCATCTGAGCACCGCAAACCAAAAACATTTCATTAGTTTTTAATATCCAAAAGCAAGCCCCCCCCCCCACCCGTGTGAGAAATCACTTTGAAAAACACCGCTCTAGCATTTCTGGCTGTGGCCATCTTGAGTAAGTGCAAATGATTCATGTAGCATTTTACTATAGTGAAACCTTGGATGGCGAGTAACGCGGTTAATAAGCGTTTCACAATACGAGCACTTATTTTTTTTTTTTAATCCTGACTCGGTTTGCGAGTGTTGTCTTTCGCAAAACAAGCAGGATTCAAGCCACAGCAATGTGCAGGGCAGCGGAGCCGTTCGGAAATACCGTATTTGCCAGCGTATAAGACGACCCCCTAATTTTCCAGGTAAAATTTTGGTTTTGGCATATACTCGGCGTATAAGACGACCCCCTTCCTACTAGTCTGTCTGGAAGCCAGAACAACCGCTGACAGAAACAGGCTTTTTTCAAATCTCGCTGTGCCGTTACATTACATGCCTCGCTGTGCCGTTGCATTGCATGCCTCGCTGTGCCGTTGCATTGCATGCCTCGCTGTGCCGTTGCATTGCATGCCTCGCTGTGCCGTTGCATTGCATGCCTCGCTGTGCCGTTGCATTGCATGCCTCGCTGTGCCGTTGCATTGCATGCCTCGCTGTGCCGTTGCATTGCATGCCTCGCTGTCACAATCTCCCTACCTGCTCCTGTTTGTATGGTTTGTCAGGCTGCGGGCGTCCATTATTCAAAAGCCGCGCCTCCTCCTCCATGCTGTACCGTGATAGGCGGAACACTAATTTTCCCAGCCTCTGTTTAGTGTTCCGCCTATCACGGATGTCCTCTCGTCCGAGACCGAGGATGAGAAGGCATCCGTGATAGGCGGAACACTGAAACAGAGGCTCTGCTGGGAAAATTAGTGTTCCGCCTATCACGGAACAGCATGGAGGAGGAGGCGCGGCTTTTGAATAATGGATGCCTGCAGCCTGAACACACAGGTATAAGACGACCCCTGAGTTTTAAGGCATTTTTTTACATGCCAAAAGTCGTCTTATACGCCGGAAAATACGGTACTCAGTTTCCGAGTTCAGCCGAGTAATCCGAGGCTCTCCAGTGCCCCCCACTTCTGGCCACATGCGGTATTGCATGCCATAGAACGCAAAGCGGAACAAATTATTGGGGAATATGGGGAAACTCTTTGATATGCGAGTGCTTTGGATTACGAGCATTCTCCTGGAGCAGGTTATGCTCGTAAGCCGAGGTTCCACTGTACTTGGAAGCAATCTGGCCTTGGCTCAGGCATGCAGGCAGGAGAGTGTGCTTGGCTTAAAAAAGAAAAAAGAAACCTGCTCTCCTCCTGAAGACTTCTTCTGGGGTGTATGACCTTTTATTTTCCTGGGCCAGAAACCAGGAAGTAACTGACGAAATAGGGGAAAAGATTTAAAACAAATAAATATGGTATACTCTTCAAACTATTTACTAATGCTAGCAGCATAAGGATTACAATTAATCAATGTTGATTGGGTGAGTGAAGTTCCTCTTTAAGGCAGACTGCTGTGTCATTTACAGGAGCCCACTGATCTCCATCTTACTATGGAACAAGGCCGGCAGAAAGACCCAGTGGGGAGGGAAAAAGAGAAGGTATTATACATGCGCACATTACACTTCAGCTGTAACGCTTGGTATTCCGTTACCAGGAAATGTATCGCAGATCAGCGCAGAAAACGCTGCAAATGTGCCAGAATTGGGTTATTTCTTTTCACCTACATTTTCCAGTAGATGGGAAAGGGGAATCCTTGAAGATCTCATATTTCACAGGAATAGAAGTTTTATAAGGAAAAGCCGAGAAGAATAAACTCCAAAGGGGAATGACTCAGCTTGACCTCCTGGAAATTAACTCTGGATAGTTTTTCTTTTTTTTGCTTATACTTTTATGCTGCCACGCATTCAAAATTCACCAGTCCAACATAACTGCGTCGCTTTTAACTGACAATTGCGCGATTGTGCGACGTGGCACCCAAACAAAATTGACGTTATTTTTTTTCCCCACAATTGGAGATTTCTTTTGGTGGTATTTGATCACCTCTGCGGTTTTTATTTTTTTAACCCTATAGAAGGGTTAAAATCAGTTGCAAAGCACCACTGCAGTGGCGCTTTGCCGGCGGTATAGCCTCGGTGCCCATTAATTTCAATGGGCAGGAGCGGTATACACGCGGCTACAAAGATGCTGCTTGCAGGACATTTTACGTCCTGCCAGCGCACAAATGCAGCGGCTCTTTCTGGGCGCTTCGCAGGCGCTATTTTTTAGCATTCTAGCGCCTGGAAAAGCGCCTCAGTGTGAAAGGGGTCTAAATTTTCTGTTCCTTTATAAACTGTATCCCAAACCACACATATCCCCTGAACCCTTTTGAAGAAGTCAATAGATGTGAAACGCGTTATTCCCTGCTGTAACTGATATTGGATGATTATGGTTTCGATATTAAGTGTAGGAACAACCACTTGTGCTTTAAGGGGTTAGACCCTTAGTATAGCTATTGTCTTTTTTTACAATTTTTTTTGCCAACCCCCTGCTATTATATGATTTTGTTTTCAGTTTATTAAGGGATGTGGTACTGACTTTCTCAGCCATACTCCTATTTTTCTATTTGATCTCTCTGCGTTCCAGGTCATAGATTCTCAGCCTGTAAGGTTATGTAATTTTTTTTATTTTTTTTTTTATAAATAAAAGTGCTTGATTCCAATATCTGCACTGATCCACGTGCCTGCTGTGATTGGCTGTCACAGTAGTCACATGATCCGTAGCTCCTCCTTCCTTCATAAACGGTGAACCAGAGCCATCTGTGATAACTTTGCTAGGAGTTGACGGTAAGCATGCTTTCAGCACAGAACTGTGGTGCGCTATTGATGCCTATGTGCTGCACGTGGGCATTCTAGCGAAATAAACGCCCATAAACGTTACATTTTAGGCATGCCATGAATTTTAACTCGGTTGCTTGTGCTCTAATCTGAACTGTCAAGCTATCAAATAGCTGGTGTCGTAACTGATCACACATACAGTGCCATGGAAACTGCAGATCAGACGCAGGCTAAGAGGGCAGCTTCCTTGGCTGTAAAGGAAAGAAAGCGTTTAGTTTCCACTTTAAGGGCCCACTCGTCCTGCTACCACACACATGCGTTCGGCAATTGGCAGGACAAGATAGTAAAAGTTTTATATAGGCCAGCAAATTGGACCAAAGTGTTACTAAACCCAGGAGACCCAGTACACAGAACATGGAAATGCAATTATTTTAGTAAATAGAAATGGCTAAATACATGTTCTCATCGGCAGTATATAGCAGTCTTGTGACTGCTATAGGTGTCTGGTTAAAGCTTGTAGGGGGAGTTTTCCTTCTCCCCTGACTGTCCTATGAAGCTGCAGGACCCCTGACCTTCTGTCTGGATAGTGCTGATCACAAGCAAAAAAAAAGAAACCTCTAGCAATACACACTAAACTGAGCATGTGCAGAGTGCCCCCAAGGCTCTGTTCTGTCAGGAGATAGATTTGGGACAGTATAAGAAGGGGAGGATCGGAGTACACAGGATCAAACAGCCTTTTTGCACAATGTGGAGGGTTAACTATTTGGGTTCCACAGTGTGTATAACAAGCATGCTCTACTGCATCTACAGACTGATTTTACGGTGGGTTTAGTAACTCTCTAAGGCGCAGTTCCGTTCAGTTTTGTGTGCATTTTTTCTGCCCTAAAAATGCATGGAAAAAAGCAGTGCAGCGCTACAAACAAAACACACAAAAAATAATAAAATAAAATAAATGGTAAGTCCAAAAAATGATCAATCGGAGTGAAGAAAGTGTTAACTGACTCCTGGGACCTCACTGAGGTGTTCAGATGTAAACTCCTTAAAACACAGCAAACAGGTATCCTTAAATAGAAGTACAAGCCGCTCACCTGAACGAATGGACCTGTGTGTGAGAAGCAGGTCAAATGCGCTATCCCTTAAATGAGGGGGGATTTAGATATAGCGGTGCCTCCTCGGATGGTCCCTTTCTCAAAATGACTCCTGAAGTTGGATGGTCATCCGATACACTCTCACGTGGAATGGTGTCATGGAAGGGTATAAAGCAGACACATAGTGCTCTCCGTATGATCACAATAATAAAATGTATTAAAAAGATGGGGTACTCACAAATACAGCACTATATCCTAGTGCATGGAAAATGAGCGTACAACAATAAAAAGACCAGGTAGGTGGCTGTCCTGACATCAAATGAAAGCCCCCCGCACGCGTATCGTCCCAAGGTACAGGACTTCTTCAGCGGAAGAAGAGGTCCCAGGAGTCAGTTAACCCTTTCTTCACCCCGATTGATCATTTTTTGGACTTACCATTTATTTTATTCTATTATTTTTTGTTTGTAGCGCTGCACTGCTTTTTTCTATGTACTCTGTTTAAGGATTTTATTGACCTTCAGTGTTCAGCTGCTTTGTTAAAGGTTTAATAACGTTTTTATTAAAAGTCAGCAGCTACAACAAGTGTAGCTGCTGGCTTTTAATAAACTGACACTTACCTGCTCCACGGCTCCAGCGACGCGCCGGCCGGGGCTCCGCTCCTCGCCCCCCCTCACCGGCCGGCGTCTTCATTCTTAGTGTGGGCACCCGGCAGTGACAGCTTTCGGCTTCACAGTCGGGCACCCACTGTTCATGCGTGAGCGGCGCGGCGCCGTCCAATTGGACAGGCGCTCGCCTACAGGGAGGGGCTGTGAAAAGGCGATTAAGCTAATCGCCTTTTCAGCCCCTCGGCGGAAGGAGGAAGTGGGACAGGAAGTCCCCTTCTCCTGAAGCCCCCCCCCCCCCCCCCCCCCCCCAAATATGGCATGTAAGGGGGCGAGGAGTGGGTTAAGCGGAGATCCATTTTTAGGTGTTGTTTATTGTATGTTCCTTTGCGCAGTCTGCTTTCTCTATATATATCTAAAAATGCATGCACAGTGTTTTCCATGTATTCCAATGGCTTTAATTGGCTCTAGTTCACACCACACAATGCAGTCAGTTTCCATTGCAGAAACTGACTGCATGGTGTGAACTAGAGCCATTGGAAAACACTGCATGCTTTTTGTGCAGAAAAAAAGCACACAGAACTGAACTGAACTGCGTCTGGTGTGAACTGGCCGTTAATTTGGTATAGGTATCTAGACTTCAAGGACCCCCCAGATCTGATAGGTTAACCTGCTGCATCTCAGAGATCAGGCTGAAAGTGGGAGGGTCTGTCCCATGAAGCGGGCCGGCTGTGTGTGGCATTGCACGGTGCTGCCGTAATGCAGACAGAAGGGAGTTCTAATTTGCTGCTTGCGTGTTTTGAGACATGAGATTCTAAGTCAAGGCTTTGGCCGGCCTTGGGATTCTATAGATGGCTCACAGATCAAACGCACAATCCAAGATAGAAAATTCAGAAAGTTCCAGCTTCAGTAAACAAACTCGGTGTGCTTTTTCACAGCCTGTCTCGGATTGTGTGCCAGTGTTACGTCCCTGCTGTAATGAACAGGAGCCGGTGTATTGAAAACAAAGATAACGCTGGTGTGTGGAGGTCTCTCCGGAAGATGCCGTCGCTGCTGATGGCTTAACCACTTGCCTACCGGAGCAATCTTTATTTTATTTCTTTGCACACCTGTTAGTAAAGTAAAGTAAAGTAAAAAGTATGTTTTGGAAACCGAGGCTCTGTAGAATAAAATGGTGGGTGTTGGAACTTTTTTATGTCGCACGATATTTGCACAGCCATTTTTAAACATAAAATTTCAGGAAGCAATGCACTAAAATTAACTTTTAGTCAAAGCAAACACCATATTCTATCCATTATTTGGTAAAAATATGAAAGATTGTATTGTGTTGAGTAAATGGATACCAAACATGTCAAGTCTTAGGCCCCTTTCAGGCAATCGGACCGTTCAGGTCCGCCTGTCAGTTTTGACGGCGGACCTGAACGGCCGCTCCATGCAGTCCCATGGAGCGTCGGATGTCAGCGGAGACATGTCCGCTGACATCCGACCCGATCCGCCAAAATTTGACGGCTGGCGATACGTCCCCATCCGTCCATATCTGATGAAAACGGACATTTTTTGTTATGCTTTTTTTCTGATGCTTTCTTTTTTTTTTCTTTCTTTTTTTTGGGGGGGGGGGGGGAGTGGATGGTGTCGGTGTGTTTTTTATTTTTATTTTTTACAATTCATTTTTTTATTTATATTTATTGCAATATTTTTTTTTTTAGCACTGTGGGGGCGCTTAGGTGAGATTTTTGCACCTTAATGAAGTCTGTGCATTCTGATGATAAAACCTCCCGTGATGCAGCAGCCCCCAGAGCCTCCCCTTTTACTTACCTGAACCCAGTCTTTCCAGCGACTGGGACTAGCGCTCCAGCTGGTGTCTCGGGTCCTGATTCGATAGATTGATAGCAGCACAGCCATTGGCTTCCGCTGGTGGGCGCTGCCGGTGGGAGGGCATCGCTGATGAGACCACGCTGGTAGGAGGGCGTCGCTGATGAGTAGTCGCTGATTATCTGTGCAGATGTCCCCGTTGGAAAATGCTGCCGACCGACTCTCCTCACGCGCTGTCAGTGTGAGGAAAGGAATGCTGATAGCCATTGATTGGACACAGATGATCACATGGGTAAAGGGCCTCATCAGCTCTTTACCAAGATGGGTGATGCGCTACACCCCAGGGACAGAGCACACTGCCAATCTTAGCGCTGCGCATGCCGAGAGTGGGACAACGTCATATGACATCGCCCAGAACAATAGAGCCGCCGCCCGTCATTTGGCAGTAGGGCGGGAGTTGGTTAATGAGGTTTTGGCTTGCATTCTTTGAACTGATAGACCCTGGCTAGAAGCGACGCAGTGTGCTACACCACCTACCTGTACCCATATGGGAGAGCCCTGTGTGCTTTTTGGTAAAGGTGAATTAACCCTTTAAATTTACAGTTAAAAGTATTTTGACATAAGCAAGGCTTGTCTGCGGAATAAAAATGCTGTTGTTGATTTATTGCATCATAAAAATAGGTTTTGTGGATTGTCTTCTCCTCCAGCCTGGACTATGGAGCGTTTCTCCAACAAACACACCAATCACTATTATGAGAATCTCTGCAACTCCACATCTTCTTCTGGCGCGTTGGCCGCCGACCAGTTCCCTTACCAGCTGAGCAAGAAAAGTCAATTTTAGATGGATGTGTTTTGTTTGCGGAAACCAGTAATTTTATTGGCCTTGTCGGGCACTTCTGGGCCTGGCTGCAGACAAGTGCCTGACCCGCCGTATTAACTCATATTATTGTAGCTAAACGCAAGCCACCACTTGGAGCCCTTTCCAGCTTCTGCTTCCAGGGCTGAGAATTCCTGCTGTCTGCGGCCTGTCTGGGTTCGCGCTCCTCGTCTGCAGCTCTGCACATCTCTCTGGGCTTGTTCATAAGGGAGGTTCTCTTTACCTCTATACAGAACAGGTGCAGGTGGTAATTTGCTTGGAACCTTCTGCTGCTGCTGCGGACTAGAGACTTTCTTCAGGCTTCATCTGCAGCAGGGGTCTCAACCTGGCGGCCCTCCAGCCGTTGCGAAACTACAAGTCCCATCATGCCTCTGCCTGTGGGAGTCATGCTTGTAACCGTCAGCCTTGCAATGCCTCATGGGACTTGTAGTTTTGCAACAGCTGGAGGGCCGCCAGTTTGAGACCCCTGACTACAGGCTAAAGATATCTTTAAATCAAACCATTCCATTTTCATTCCATATCTTATTTTAGATCCAGTGACACCGTTACTGGGTCTCTAGGCTTCTTTATGCAATGTGGCCAGGTTACGACGGTGGGTGGAGCTAGCAGGGTGCTTTACATGGCTTCCTAAGGCAGGCAATAGATTGATTTTGTTTCCTTCCACCATGGAAGAAATAAAATTGTTCAATTCCCCAATCAACAGTCGATGTAGAATTCTGGGCCCGACTAGCATTTGGGGTTAACCCCAAGCAGGACCTCTCTTATTCTCTGCCTGCACCTGGCTGTTCAGACTTGCCAAGAAATAGCGTGTCTTCTCCTCGTTCTAATGCTCTTCTTCTTCCTTTAGGTGGAAATCAGCCGGCGGGTGACTCTGGAGGAGCTGCCTCCTGTACTCGTCCTGCACCTCAAACGCTTCGTATTCGAGAAGACTGGCGGCTGCCAGAAGCTGGTGAAGAATATTGAATACCCCGTGGATCTGGAAATTAGTAAAGGTGAGAGGAGGGGCCGATGATCGAAAAAGATGATCTCGCTTTCCTAATCCTCATGCTTGTCCCAGATCAGTGACTTGGTTTCATAGTCATTGGACCAGTATGATAGCCAGGCAACTGGCATTTTCATATGGAGATCATAAATGTTGGCCTCCATGTTTTTCTCAGGAAAAGTTTTACTTTAACAACTTGACCTCTGGAAGGTATTTACGCCCTTCTTGACCCAAAATGTTTTATTTTTTTTTGCTATTCAGCATTGCGCTACTTTTCACCAGTCATGCAAAACTGCACCCAAATAGAATATATATAATCTGTTTTCACACAAATGGTTGTCATTTGGTGGCATTTTATCCCACTTTTTTTTTTTTAACTATATAAACGAAAACAAATGATATTTTCTCCTTTTTTTTTTTTTTAAACCATATCCAAAAACATCTTCTATATTCATGAATTTAGGCCAAAATGTATTCTGCTACATATCTGATCAAAAAAACTATTCTGACACACTATTCTCATTACTTCTGTAGATTTGCTTTCTCCTGGAGTAAAAGGCAAGATATTTAAAGGCCAAAGGACCTACAGGCTCTTTGCAGGTAAGTGTCATCAGTGGGTCTAATACATGATGTTAATATTTTAGAAGAATATAAATGACTTCAGTTAAATTGGTTGTAAACCCTCCTGTTTTCTCACCCTAACCACTTAAGGACTATGCACTGTATATATACGTCATTTTTAAAAAGATGGATATCTCGGTAGCAGCAGCCGCCGCCACCACAACCGAGATATCCATCTTTCCTCTGAGCAGTCCTTTAAACGATAATGGTGGTCTCCGCGGCGGATTCGTCGCGAGATCACCGTTGGCGGCAGGAGAGGGGCTCCCGCGCCCTCCGCCGCTTACCGGAGCCATCGGAAGCGGCGGAGGCGATCGGGTCCTGCTCGGCTGGGATACGAGTGAGGGCAAGATGGCCCCCACCCGTCCCCATAGCAGGGCAGAAGCAACGTCAAAACGTCACTTCCGCCCATGCTTCTTAAAGGCATATTTTCTTGTTGTAATTTTTTTCAAATGACAATTTTTTTTTTTTTTTTTTTTGCATTTTAGTCTAAATATGAGATCTGAGGTCTTTTTGACCCCCAGATCTCATATTTAAGTGGACCTGTCATGCTTTTTTTCTATTACAAGGGATGTTTACATTCCTTGTAATAGGAATAAAAGTAACCCATTTCTTCTTTTTTTTTTTTTTTTTTTTTTTTTGTGTGTGTGTAAATTTAATAAAATAAAACAAACTATTGTTTTTTAAAGCGCCCTGTCCCAACGAGCTCGCGCCATTCCACGAGCGGGCACAATTTTGAAGCGTGACATGTTGGGTATCATTTTACTTGGTGTAACAGTGGGGCAGATTCGCGTACAGCCGCGCAAAATTGTGCGGGCGTAACGTATCTCATTTACGTTACGCCTCCGCAACTTACACGGGCAAGTGCTGTATTCTCAAAGCACTTGCTCCGTAAGTTGCAGCGTCGTAGCGTAAATCACCCGGCGGAATTCAAATTCGGCGGGTAAGGGGCATGTATCATTTAAATGAAGCGCGTCCCTGCGCCGAACAAACTGCACATGCGCCGTCTGTAAAATATCCCAGTGTGCATTGCTCCAACTTGCGTCGCAAGGACGTCATTGGTTTCGACCTAAACGTAAATGACGTCCAGCCCCATTCACGGACGACTTACGCAAACGACGTAACTTTTTAAAATTTCGACGCGGGAACGACGGCCATACTTAACATAGGCTGCGCCTCATATAGCAGGGGCAACTTTACGCCGGGAAAAGCCTAACGTAAACTTCGTAACTTTACTGCGTCGGCCGCGCGTACGTTCGGGAATTCGCGTATCTACGAATTTGCATACTCAACGCGGATTTCGACGGAAGCGCCACCTAGCGGTCCAAAAAAAAAATGCTCTTAAGATCTGACGGCGTAAGAGACTTACGCCTGTCGGATCTAATGGATATCTATGCGTAACTGATTCTAAGAATCAGTAGCATAGATACGACGGCGTATCTGGAGATACGCCGTCGTAGCTCGGTTGAGAATCTGGGCCATTATCTTTCACAATATAAAAAAAAATTGGGCTAACTTTACTGTTGTCCTTATATTTTAATTTAAAAAAGTGAATTTTTTCCAAACAAAGGGCGCTTGTAAGACCGATGCGCAAATACGGTGTTGGGGGGGAAAATATATATATATCGTCCAGAAATGGACGATCGGGGCCACTCTGTGCAAGACGAACTGTACAGTGGAGGCATATATTGCCTGTTTAAAAAAAAAAAAAAGCGATCCTTTTATAATCATTTTAAATTGAACCTCCTTATTTAGGGTTTTCATTTTACATTCCAATTTTTTTTTTTTTATTACGATTGACAAAATAATTTAGTGTCTCCATGGCTGGTCTCAATATGAATATTGGCCTGTTGAGCTCATAATGTCCTGTGTATCCCTTCTGTTGTGCCCGCACCCTCTTGACTGTTTTTAATTTTTTTTAATTGGTGGACCCCTCTCTAATTTTTGTCTCTTTTTATCCCCCCCCCCCCCCCCCAGTTGTGTATCACCACGGAAACAGTGCCACCGGCGGCCACTACACTACAGACGTCTTCCAGATCGGTCTCAACGGCTGGCTGCGTATCGATGACCAGACTGTCAAAGTGATAAACCAGTTCCAGGTGGTGAAACAGACTGTAGAGCGCACGGCCTACCTCCTGTATTACCGCCGCGTAGACCTGCTGTGAACTCCGCTTGGCGCTGTGTGAGCTGGCGTGCGCAAGACTCCTGCTTCATAGACACACGAATCACCTCTCTTCTCTCTCTCTCTCTCTCTCTCTCTCTCTCTCTCTCTCTCTCTCTTCACTTCCTTTTAACTCTCTCTACTCTTTTTCGAGTGATCTTCCTCCTCCGCTTCTTCCGAGCTTTTTCCTTTAAGACTTTTTGTTTCTCCCTTTCTTTGAAAACATTTTTTTTTTTTTTTTTTAGAGTAGAATTTAAGAAATGTTTGAATCCGATTCACTTTGCTGCATCCTTCCTGAACGAGGGGAGGTGGCAAAGCGTAAAAAAAAAATTCTTCTTAAAAATGATGTTTTAAGCACAGATGTGACTTGTAAAAACACAAATTATGTCCAATCTCCAGCAAAAAAAAATAATAATACATTTTTTAGTTTTGGATGTCGTGAGGAAGGGTTGGGACCTCTGTCGGGTTTTAAAGCTGAGCTTCAGTCTCGCAGAGTTGTAGCGCCTCCTCTCCTGGACTGAAATGGCTTACTCTGATTCCACTGCACACTGTGAGCTTCACACAATGTGCATTTGAAGCTGCAGCAAGTCAGAGCCCCATCTCATTTCAAAGCTGGTATCTGCCATCTACTAGTTTTGAGTTTCTAAGCAAAAGGCCAGTGCACTATCCTTCAGACTTTGGTCAGTAGGAGTAGAAAATGCCCCAACATCATTGCCCTTTTTTTGGTTTCAATGGGAGAACTAGTGCCTCTTTAAAGGTATTAATGGAAGAATAGCGCTCCATTGATGGTGCCAGTAGGGGAACTGGTGTGAAATAGTGCCTCAAGGGCCATATCTGGCCCCTGGGCCGCAGTTTGGAGATCACTGTTCTAGGCCAGTGATGGGGAACCTTGGCACCCCAGATGTTTTGGAACTGCATTTCCCATGATGCTCAACAACACTGCAGAGTTCATGTGCATCATGGGAAATGTAGTTCCAAAACATCTGGGGTGCCGAGGTTCCCCATCACTGTTCTAGGCCTTTTCCCTCCAGCCTGACTGTCCCTGAGCCCACCCCTTTCTTTTATTGGATTTCAGTTCTTTCAATCATGGAGGCTCAGCCTCACATGGGCGGGTCTGTGCAAATACAGCCTGCCTAGGAACACCCACTCCTCCAGGGTGACACCCCCACCCATCAAGGCATTTTGATATTTGCATAACTCCTCCCACTGCTTATATCAGGACTGAGGGCTTCTGAGAAGAGTACTGAGGCCTGGGATGGGGATGTCTTTAGGCCCCTCCCACCAGCCATGATCTGATTGCATTATATAAAGAGGCAGAGAGACCCAGTGATGGCATCACCGGGCCTAAAATAAGGTATGAAATGAAAAGGTTTTATTTAAAAAAAAAAATTGGCATGTTAATGAGGGAAGAAAGACCTTTTATTTAAATGTGCCCATATTGTGGGGGATATCCTCTCCCCTCCTGTTCGGACTATGACCCGCCACCAGGACAGGAAGGTATATTTCCTTGGAAAGACACATTAACCTTCCCCTACAAAACGGTACAACCTACAAAACGCATTATAATTGCAGTCTCGGTTCTGTCTAGAGCAGTGGTCATCAACCCTGTCCTGCAGGGCCCACTAACAGGCCAGGTTTTATGTATTACCTTGGGGAGATGCAGTCTAGAATACTGCAATCACTGAGCAGCAAATGATATCAGCTGTGATGTATTTCAGTTATCTTGCAAACCTGGCCTGTTAGTGGGCCCTGAGGACAGGGTTGATGACCACTGGTCTAGAGGACCTCCCTTGTTCTGTCCGGCGCCCATTGTACTGAAAATGAAGGGAAATCTGGAAAAACATATAATCGACAGAGATTCTAACGTTTTCTCACTTTATCCAAAACTAAAAAAATAAAAATTGAAAGGTTTTTTAGAAGTTTTATGTCTGCACTGAGGCAAGAGAAGATGTAAATGGTGTCTCCAAGGAGTAAAAAAATCCCCTTTTCCCGGCTGCTTCTTACATGAGTGTTGTGTCCGCTGGTTACAGATCCTGCTTGATTTGTGCCCATACACTGATTTTAGCCACATCAATACATTAGATCAGGGGTCTCCAAACTTTTCAAAGGGCCAATTTAATGTCTTTCAGACTCTAGGAGGGCCGGATTGTGGCCAGTGGGGGCAGAAAATGTCCCAGACCCAGCATCAGTGAGAATAAATATGGCCTCAGGGTTGGTGGTCAATAGGCGGAGGAGGAGGCGGAGGAGAAGTGGCCCTTATTAGTAGGAGGAAAGGTATCCCGTCATTAGTATCAGTAGAAGAAATAGTGCTCCATTGTTGGATGTCATTGGAAGGAATAGATAAAGGCTGGCAAAGGGCCACATCTGGCCCTCGGGCCGCAGTTTGGAGACCCCTGCATTAGATGAACTTATGATTAAGGGATCATTCACATGTGCGCCAGTATTGGCTGCCCTTCAGAAAAGGAGTTTGGCAGGCAGTGTGGAGGCCGCGCCTCCACCCTGCTTATTTAACCCATTAAATGTTGCACCTTCTCAACGTAATTGCGTTCGTTGCGCGGATGCCCCATTCACTTGCATGTATTGAAGGTAAAGGTGCAGTCGATCGGGTAGTTAGGCCCAACATCCCGGGTAAATGTAAAGAAAGAAGCAACCCCTTAATGGGACTTTAAAGGGCTGCTACACAATTACAAATCGTAATAGTGTGCGACAGTATCGCCGCTCTATTAAGATTTGTTATTGTGTCGCCGCCCTTTAAAGTCCCATTAAGGCCCTTTTTCACACTACCGCGATTTTGACGCAATTTTGCAGCATTTTCAGGTAATGCCTGTGTACCGTGCATCAAAGTCCGACCAAAGTAGTACAGGGACTACTTTGAAGTTGGTGCGACTTGAAGTCACACAGATATGAATGGTACTCAATGGAAATCATAAGGTACGGCTTGTCCTGCGACTTTGCAGTCTCAGGACAAGTCGCACAAGTGTGAAAGGGGCCTAAGGGGTTGCTTCCTCCTTTACATACACTTGCATGAGTTGCAAACAGCAGCGGTAACAAGCCAACAATGCCAAATGCAACATGCTAATTAATTTTACCTGCGACCACGGCGCGGTGTGTGTACAGCCCTAAGCGCCTGCATGTTGGAGTCCTGGCTGCACAAGTGAGTGAAGCCCTAAGCCAGTGATGGGAACCTTGGCAAACCCAGAGGGTTCGAGAACTACATTTCCCATGATGCTCAACTACACTGCAGAGTGCATGAGCATCATGGGAAATGTAGTTCCAAAACATCTGGGGGTCAAGGTTTGCGATCACTGCCCTAAGCAGTCCATAGGTTATGCAATTTTCTTGGAATAAAAATGGCTTGATTCCCCCCCATAAATACAGTCTGTGTTGATGGGGAATCGCTTCCTCAGCACTATTGTGTTCTGGCAGTAGGGAGCCTTCCCAGCCAGCAGAATACGGCGATTACAGCTAGCGGCTATAGCCGCCATCCGTGACACATGTAGAAAAAAAAAATCAGACAGGCTAATTGTACCCAAGTCAATGGGTGGATTGATATATGTACCACCAGCCTGCCCATAGAGGGATTGAATCTTGGCTGGTCCCTACTGAACCTGGCAGAGGTCCCTACTGAACCTGGCAGAGGTCCGATCCATCTATGGCGAGCTGTTTGGCTCATTTGGTTAGCCTAGTATCGCTGCAGCCAATAGAGAACAATAAGGAAAACATCAGAGTTGTATTGGGGCAGGCATGATTGCCAGCTGGTCATTGGGCTCCTTGCTGGGCAGCACCAAGCAGAAGCCGCATATTTAAACTTCCTTTGCCTCATTACAGCTCAGCAAAACTTTGCATAGAGTGGGGGGAGGAGAGAGAATGCCTGTCAGGTCTTTATTGCAGGCTTGTGTTCATATTTCCCTCTTATTGTCTTGCATCCATGACTGTTGTCACTTGGACAGGAAGTGAGGAGTATCTTCCCATCGTGGACACAAGAGCAATAAAACCTGATGGGGTTCATCTATCGTACTCCAATCTTGCTTTCCTCCGGAGTGCCGCTATTTATGAAAGTTAGCGGTGAGCCTCTAATAAACCCCATAGTAAATCTACGGAGGGGTCTACAAAGCACCATGCTATATCTGTCTCCTGCTACCAGGTAGCCGGGCAAATCGCCCCTCCCTCCCGGGGCCCCAAAAAGAGTTTTAACCGGGGGCCATTCAATACATTTTTGAAGCAGCAGCTTTTACGGCTGGACACCTCCACCCAAACCCCTTGACGAGTAACGTTCAGCCATTTGCTGCTACAGTTCTGGGATGACTCCACGGAAGAAGGTCTACTGATACTTATTAATAAAGAGAATAGATTTTTTTTTTTCTTTTTACTTTATTTTTTTTATTTTTTAGCGTCTAGGCTAGAAGTGGCTCGTCGCCTTTTGGGCAACCCTCCACGCTTCGCCAAAGACTAAACGCACCAGCATTCATTCTTGTACACGTTAATTCCTAAAGTCCCCTTTCCAGCAGACACCCCCCCATCCCCCAATTCCCTTCCGATGAATCCTTCACAGAGACCGCTTTTTAGAATGCCGAATCGGTAAACAGTATAAAATAATAAAAAAAAAAGAAACTTTCTCGCATTGATCAGGTGAAAAAAAATTGAATTCTAAAGCTTTTTTCAGTGATGCTGGGTGCCTCATAGGAACTATTAATAGGTTTTAACTCCCTCCCTGCTGGACAGCGGCAGTCTTTTTAAATCGGAATGCAATCTCCAGCAGCCGAAGGCTTTAAAACTGATCGCAAGCAAAAAAAAAAAAAAAGGACTAAAAAATACAAAAAAAAAATAAAGCATTGAAAGTAAAAAAGTTAGTATAGATGAGTGATGCAACTTTACTGCCACACCACAGAAACAACACCCCCCCCCCCTCCACCCAAGGCATCTGTGTACACCGGATCAGTGAACGACAAAAAATAAAGAGCAAACAAGACGATCGCTTTCTCCTTCCAGTCTGCTTCGTTTTAATTTCGCTGTCTTCGCTCTCCTATAATGTTCCGTTCCTAATTGTACACAGTTTAGTGATATTTAGGAGTACAAGGTTATCGCTCATCAATAAAGTCACTAAGTTGGTTTAAAAGGAGACTGTTGCGCTTTTTTTTTTGTGTTGTGCGTCGTGTGCCGCCACGGATGTGGTCTTGATGAAGAGGTAATTGAATAACAGCGGAGCCGCCATCAAGTGGCCAGCCAGGCTCTGGGCTTGGAATATCGTTTTAGCGAGAAATGGAACTTGAGAAAGGTCAAGTGAAGTAACTGGTTTTCATTCTGCTGCAGCATGTTGCCTGCTTTTTATACCAGTTTCATAAGATTTCGTAAAGGCAACGTTCATCTTTTGCACAAATAATGTAGGAAATACACCGACAATAAAAAGAAAAGAGCATCTATGACCTTTTTTTTTCTGTGCACGTCTGCCCTACAGAGCATTGCAATCATGATCGGAGGATTGTGGGTGCAATGCACAGGTTCCTGCAGACTATTCATTCAGCGCCAGGTCTGTACTGGGGCAGAGACCTTCAGGTATGGAGGAAGGATCAATGGACTGCGAGCGCACCGATGCAACCACACTTGTGCTCCATTGCTGTGATGGCAAATGGGACTCTCTACACACAGATCAGATCTTTGTGAAGGGATTGTGCAGAGCCATGCAGAATTTCAATTGTCAGAAGAAACCCCCCCCCCGGATCCAGTACTGTAGGGGGGGGGGGGGTGAATCGGTGGTGGGTGGCTGCAGATTGTGACCATGTTTTGTTATACCCTAAAGATGCACAATTCTGGGCAAAATGAGAGTTACGTTTTTTTTTTTTTTTGGTCAGAATAAAGATCACGATTTTCGCTGCGTAAAATCTTTCACATTTGCCCTAATTTTTTTGTATAACTTTACTGTTTTTTTTTATTCATTTTAAGTAATTTTTTCCCCCCCAAAAAAATGCATTTAAAAGACCACTGCGCAAATACAGTGCAATATAAAATATTGCAACAACCACTATTTTATTCTCTCGGGCAGTGATGGCGAACCTTGGTAACCCAGATGTTTTGGAACTACATTTCCCATGATGCTCATGCACTCTGCAGTGTAATTGAGCATCATGGGAAATGTAGTTCTAAAACATCTGGGGTGCCAAGGTTCCCCATCACTGCTCTAGGGTCTCTACAAAAAATATATATATATATATATATATATATATATATATATATATATATATATATATATCTATATACCGTATTTATCTTGCTATAACGCGCCCCGGCGTATAGCGCGCACCCCCGAACTTGAAGGAAAATTCCTGGGAAAAAAAATAGCGCAGTACACTTGGCAGGCTCGGCTCCTCTCACGTAACGGACGCACAGGATGTGACCGCGAGAGGAGCCGAGCCTGCCTGACTATACCCGAGTGTACTGCGCTCGGTATATTGCCGGCGCAGTGGTTCAAACACAGCGCAGGTATCGGCGTATATCGCGCACCTACGATTTTGCCCATGTGTTTGTTGCACCCTAAAGATGGGGGCACCATGAAACTTTGTTGTAGAAGGGTGAACTGCCATGTCTGGGTGCTGGGGGTGGCCAATTAAGCAATATAGCTGTACCCACGCTGTGTGAAAGGAACGAACTTTCGAAAAACGAACGTTCGGTCGTGAGCGCAATCGATAATGCCATCATGTAATGACCGATAAATCGTTCAGTGGACATAGATTAAAAAGAAAATGTTTTTTATTTTTATTTTTTTTACATATACCTAGTGCAGAAAGTTCGGACGGGAAACACATTAACCTTCCGATTTATCGTTCGTTCGGCAGGAAATTTCCAAACTTGTCCTTCGTTTTTTCGGCTCCAAAACGTCCCAACGATTATCGATTTTGTGCCCATTAACTGTTCGAAAAACTGTCTGAACGATCGAATTTCAGCCGAATTATCGTATAGTGTATGGCCAGCATTAGCCTCTGTTCTGCAACTACCATGGTGTCGCACATGTGATCAGTTATGACAAAAGCAGTTAGTCCTGGCATTCTGGGAATGTAACTGTCACATTTTCTTGTGCTCTCAACCGAACTGTCAAGCCATGAAATGGCTGTTGTCATAGCTGATCACATGTGCAGCACTATGGCAGTTGCAGATCAAACCGAGGCCAAGATGGCAGCTTCCTTGGCTAAAAAGGATAGGAGGGTTTTGTTCTGCTTTAAAGCGGAAGTAAACCCATCGATTTAACAGTTTCAAAAAGCAGTTAAATTTCCGGCATGCCGGGATTGCTAACTGTCCCATTGGTTGTGCTCTCAACCAAACAGTCAAACCATCCAATGGCTGGTGTCATAACTGATCACATGTGCAGCACCATGGCAGTTGAAGATTAAATATAGGCCAAGATGGCAGCTTCCTTGGCTGAAAATGATAGGTGGGTTTACTTACACTATAAATCTGCTAAATATATTCCTACATCATAACAAAATTAGGTTCAAACTGAAAATTCAGTTGGCCTTGAATAAACTGGCAAAATCGGTCTAAAAATGTTGCTGGTTTACAAAAGACTAAATTTTGTACATACGGAAAAAAAAAACGGAGTTGAGCACCTTGTGGCCAAAGTGGTCAATCAATGTGACAGAATTTTCAAACTTGAACAATTTTTTTAGAACTCTTGAGGATTTCCTATCTTCATTGATAGGCAAGAGGTTCCACCTACCTGGAAAGAAGGTCCAAACTCCATGCAGGGTAGGTGTTGAATACAGGATGCCGGCACTGTCCAGCAAACTTATGTGGCCCCCAAAGGTGTCAGATAAATGGTTTTCAACATTTTTAAAAAAAAAAAAAAATCTGAAAAGAATGGCGTGGATTTGTACACTGGCTCCCTTTACTCTGATACCCCTAACTAAAATTTTGTGGAACCAATTGCCTTCAGAGGTGGCTCATTAATTAGGCACAGGGGCCTCGTGGCCACTTAACTCACCCCCGTATTACCCCAGTTATGAGGGTCAGGGGACCTTAACGCTGCTGTGCTCAGGCAGCGTTAAGAGCCCTGAATCGGGAGCGGGGCCGCCAGCGTCCCTAACAACCAGTGGATATCAGTGACACCACCCCTTGTGACGTCAATGACCCAGCATGCCCTCCGTCAATGACATCACAAGGGGGTGGGTTCACCCAGTGACATCACCGGGTGGCCCCGCCCCTTAGTTATTAAAGACCAGGATCTGGGGGCAACCTTGTTAAAGGGGGCTTCCAGATTCTGATAAGCCCCCTGCCCGCAGACCCCCACAACAACTGGCCATGGTTGTGGGGAAGAGGCTCTTGTCCTTGAATTATTTTTCCCCATTATTGGTGTGAATGGGGCCCCACGTCAAGTTTTTGCCTAAGGCCTCACAAAGCCTAGAGCCGCCTCTGTCAGAGGTCTCCTAATTGGTAGAGCCCACCTGTGTGTAATTCAATCTCAGTATAAATACAGCTGTTCTGTGATGTCCCCAGAGTTTTGTTGGTGAACAAACCGCATCACAAAAAACAAGGAACACAGCAGACAGATGAGGGATAAAGTTGTGGCGACCTTTAACCACTTCCCGTCCACCCTATAGCAGAATGGCGGCTGTGAAGTGGTTCAGTTATCCTGACTGGCCGTCCTGTGATGTCCAGCAGCATAACAAAATAGCATTTCCATGTTCTGTGGGAGATCAGATATAGTAAATGCAGAGTCCTGGGGTTAGTAACACTTTAGGGTGATTATAGCAAATTGCTGCAAAATCATTTTGTTGGGTTAGTAAACACTTTTTTAGGTAAATCTGTAGGTGCCGCGATTTTCTAAAATTGTAAAGTCTGCACAGAGCAACAAGTCATATTTCTGACATCCCCTGCAACAATTTCCATCGTATCTAAGGCCTGGGTTTCAGTTGGGACTTTGGTGCCGCTGTAGAATGGCTGTCGGCATTTCAGCTGCTGTTTTGCTTGCGGCCTCTGTGGTCAGTGTTGGCAAATAATTGGGTCTTGCATGATTGTGGTAAAACATTTCAGAAGAGGGGGGGGGGGGCAGCCACAGATGAGGAAGCTCGGGAAAACTGAATATGGTATATAGAATCTGGTATTGGAGGGAGCAACGTCATTCCAGGCTGAAGACATTGTCCCATCACTGGGCAGGCTGCACAAGACCGATTCGTAACGACCAATTCCAGGTATGGGTATTTTTACATCGTTATTACGGCGGCCGCGGTATTGCATCCTAAGATCCGACAGTGTAAAACAATTACACCTGTCGGATCTTAGGGATATCTATGCGTAACTGATTCTATGAATCAGTCGCATAGATAGAAACAGAGATACGACGGCGTATCAGGAGATACGCCGTCGTATCCCTTTTGTGAATCTGGCCCAGGATCTTCTTTTTTTTTGTTTGTTTTTTTTTAGCTCAAATTGTCAGATTTGCACGTTTTTATTCCCATAGAAATTATTGTAAACCTGCCATTTGCGTGTTTTTGCGGTCTTCTGGTCAAATGATTTTTTTTTAAATATTCTATAAATAAATAGGTGGCAGTAATTACTTGAAAATGGATACTTTTCTGTGTCCCTCAATGGATTTAAAAAATTGGATTTTATGGTCAGTAATTTTTTTTTTTTGTCAATATTTTAAGCTACAAACTTTCTATTAGACTACTATATTTATACACACAGAATTCTGATTTAGAAATTCAGAATTCTTATTTTCAATCTCCGAATTCTGACTTTGAAACTCAGAATTTTGAATTTTAATTGCAGAATTCTGACTTTGAAACTCAGAGGGCCAGATCCACATAGCGAGTACGCCGGCGTATCTACTGATACGCCGGCTTACTTTCAAGTTACCCGCGTTGTATCTTTAGTTTGAATCCTCAAACCAAGATACGACGGCATCTGGGTTAGATCTGACAGGCGTACGGCTTCGTACGCCTTCGGATCTTAGATGCAATACTTCGGCACCTGCTGGGTGGAGTTTGCGTCGTTTTTCACGTCGGGTATGCAAATTGGCTTTTTCCGACGATCCACGAACGTACGCGCGGCCATCGCATTCTCTTACGTCGTCTCTAGTTGGCTTTTTCCGGCGTATAGTTAAAGCTGCTATTTTGCGGCGTATAGTTAGACTTGCTATGTTAAGTATGGCCGTCGTTCCCGCGTCGAAATTTAAATTTTTTTTTGTTTTTGTGTAAGTCGTCCGTGAATAGGGATGGACGTAAGTCACGTCTAAGTTTAAAAAATTACGTTGTTGCGACGTCATTTCGCGCAAAGCACGGCGGGAAATTTCAAAACGGAGCATGCGCAGTTCAATCGGCGCGGGGACGCGCTTCATTTAAATCAATCACGCCCCCTAATCGCCGATTTGAATTCCGCCGCCAGAAATGCACTACGCCGCCGTAACTTACGGCGCAAAATCTTCCTGGATTCGACTTAAAGCCAGGTAAGATACGGCGGAGAAGCGTATCTCTGATACGCTGCGCCTATCCATTTCTATGTGGATTTGGCCCAGAATTTTGAATTTTTAATTGCAGAATTCTGACTTTGAAACTTATAATTCTGTAAAAAAAAAAAAAAGTGTAACTTATAATAATGACTTTCACGCTGAATTTTGCAACAATAAAAAATGTAAGCTCAAAGTTCTGTAAAAAAAAAAGTATATATATATTTTTTTTCTTTTCAAGCTCATAATTCTGTAATTATATTTTTTTATGATGGCCTCAGGGCTCTTCCATACTATTATAATTGGCTCCTCTGCTGACAATGGCACGCAGTGGAAGTTTCAAGCTGAACAGATAAGTATTGAGGGCCAAATCCACAAAGACCCGGCGTAACGGCGAAATTCTAATTTAAGTTACACTGCCTTAAAATTTCTACCTAAGTGCCCGATCCACAAAGCACTTACCTAGAAATTTCTGGCCGTGTAACTTAAATTCCGCCGGCGCAAGGCGTTCCTCATTTCATGGGGGCAATTCCCATTTAAATGAGGCGCGCTCCCGCGCCGGCCGTAATGTGCATGCTCGTGATGTCATTTTCCCGACGTGCATAGCGCAAAATTACGTTACGCCGGGCTTTGCAAGTGCTAATTTGCATACCCGAGGCGGCATTTCGACACAAAATGCCCCCAGCGGCAGATGCGGTACTGCATCCTAAGATCCGGCAGTGTAATTCAATTACTTTGTATCCAGAGGAAATGATCAGATATTTGCAATGGTTACAAATCTGACGCAAGGTTTTCTGGCGTGATCGGTCCACAGGGCTGATTGACTTCTAAAGGGGTGCAGACACTGCAGCTTTTCACACTAGGACACTGAGAATTCTCAGACGCTTAGAAGGTGGGATGACTTTTGACATATGTGGATTTGTAATTTTTTATATAAAAATCAAATAAAGATTAATATTTAAAATGGGGGGGGGGGGGGGAGTGG
Source organism: Rana temporaria (assembly GCF_905171775.1). Classification (NCBI taxonomy): domain Eukaryota; kingdom Metazoa; phylum Chordata; class Amphibia; order Anura; family Ranidae; genus Rana; species Rana temporaria. Next base: position 148,970,995 of record NC_053499.1, on the reverse strand, counting down.
GATGACCTTCCTATTAAATCACATTGAGAATGGACACTGGTGCAAGTTACAGCTAGTTCTTCATGGCAGACAAAGTTTTGAGTCTCCAAAAAGTTTTTATAAAATCATTTCTATGCATATTGATCACCTAATAGGAATTTTTTTTTTCTTCCTCAACAAAACAGGAGGTAGACTTTAAACATGATGTTTTTTTTATATTTTAGTTTTTTGATTTTCCATCCATTACCACTTAGCTCACGTAATTGTTCAGAGCAATGGCCTGTAGAGGGCAGTGTATGGCTTGCACTATTGTCTGTCTCTCAGGACACTGACTGTGTCACCTCCAGGGCTGGACTGGGACAGAAACTTGGCCCTGGACTTCATCCAGACTGGCCCACTTTGACAGGTCTCTCCCATGGCGGCCGGAGTGACATCATCGCTCTCCAGATGTAAGATATATTATAGAGGAGTGACATCAGCGCTCTCCAGATATGAGATATATTATAGAGGAGTGACATCACCGCTCTCCAGATATAAGATATAGAGGAGTGACATCACCGCTCTCCAGATATAAGGTATATTATAGAGGAGTGACATCACCGCTCTGCAGATATAAGATATAGAGGAGTGACATCACCGCTCTCCAGATATAAGATATATTATACAGGAGTGACATCACCGCTCTCCAGATATAAGATATAGAGGAGTGACATCACCGCTCTCCAGATATAAGGTATATTATAGAGGAGTGACATCACCGCTCTCCAGATATAAGATATATTATACAGGAGTGACATCACCGCTCTCCAGATATAAGATATATTATACAGGAGTGACATCACCGCTCTCCAGATATAAGGTATATTATACAGGAGTGACATCACCGCTCTCCAGATATAAGATGTATTATACAGGAGTGACATCACCACTCTCCAGATATAAGATCTATTATACAGGAGTGACATCACCGCTCTCCAGATATAAGATACATTATACAGGAGTGACATCACCACTCTCCAGATATAAGATGTATTATAGAGGAGTGACATCACCGCTCTCCAGATATAAGATATATTATACAGGAGTGACATCACCGCTCTCCAGATATAAGATATATTATAGAGGAGTGACATCACCGCTCCCCAGATATAAGATATATTATACAGGAGTGACATTACCGCTCCCCAGATATAATATATACAAGAGTGACATCACCGCTCTCTAGATATACTCTATGTTATATTAGGAATCCTCTCTGAATCTCATCCAGAGGAATACACATGTGTCAGGTTGTAACTCCTCCCTTTTTCGAAAAACAAACGTCGATGTTTTCCGGGTTATATAATAACTATTACAGGATGCTGCTTCAGGCGATAAATCGGGATCTTCCAGAAGACCCACTCGCTGTATTTTTATAGGTAGAAGTTTTTCTTTCTTGCTGACATGCACTGACCGCGCTGCGCAGAGGTGCCAGGGACTCTTTAAGGAAATGAAGAATTAATTCCGCTTACTGTAACTTTCACAAAGTGTGGAGTCATGGTTTTGGCACGGATTGCTCGCGGTTCTCCTTGTCGCCCCAAATTCAACCCTGTTTCTAAGACTACAACTTTTGACGTCAGTCTGGTGCCAGTGACCTTCCCACCCACTGTGTGCCAGTTATAATGCCTAGACATCCTCCAGCTATTCAGCTACTACAAGTTCCAGCATACCCTGGCACCTCTCCTGGGTTGGGGTTAGAGACCCCTTCTTTGCTGTAAGGATGATGTCACCGGTCTCTAGTGAATGGATAGGCTGCATTCTTAGTGATGTCACCGGTCTCTAGTGAATGGATAGGCTGCATTCTCAGTGATGTCACCAGTCTCTAGTGAATGGATAGGCTATATTCTCAGTGATGTCACCGGTCTCTAGTGAATGGATAGGCTGCATTCACAGTGATGTCACCGGTCTCTGGTAAATGGATAGGCTGCATTCTCAGTGATGTCACCGGTCTCTAGTGAATAGATAGGCTGCATTCTCAGTGATGTCACCGCTCTCTAGTGAATGGATAGTCTGCATTCTCAGTGATGTCACCGGTCTCTAGTGAAGGGATAGGCTGCATTCTCAGTGATGTCACCGGTCTCTAGTGAATGGATAGGCTGCATTCTCAGTGATGTCACCGGTCTCTAGTGAATGGATAGGCTGCATTCACAGTGATGTCACCGGTCTCTGGTAAATGGATAGGCTGCATTCTCAGTGATGTCACCGGTCTCTAGTGAATAGATAGGCTGCATTCTCAGTGATGTCACCGCTCTCTAGTGAATGGATAGTCTGCATTCTCAGTGATGTCACCGGTCTCTAGTGAAGGGATAGGCTGCATTCTCAGTGATGTCACCGGTCTCTAGTGAATGGATAGGCTGCATTCTCAGTGATGTCACTGGTCTCTAGTGAATGGATAGGCTGCATTCTCAGTGATGTCACCAGTCTCTAGTGAATGGATAGGCTGCATTCTCAGTGATGTCACCAGTCTCTAGTGAATGGATAGGCTGCATTCTCAGTGATGTCACCTGTCTCTAGTGAATGGATAGGCTGCATTCTCAGTGATGTCACCGGTCTCTAGTGAATGGATAGGCTGCATTCTCAGTGATGTCACCGCTCTCTAGTGAATGGATAGGCTGCATTCTCAGTGATGTCACCGGTCTCTAGTGAATGGATAGGCTGCATTCTCAGTGATGTCACCGGTCTCTAGTGAATGGATAGGCGGTAAAATTTCTCTTTATCTCAGGGATATGCAATTACCGAACCTCCAGCTGATGCAAAACTACAAGTCCCATCATGCCTCTGCCTCTGGGTGTCATGCTTGTGGCTGTCAGAGTCTTGCTTTGCCTCATTGGACTTGTAGTTCTGCAACAGCTGGAGGTCCGCTGATTGCATATCCCTGCTTTATCTAATACAGGAGAGGACCTCTGATTTCTACTCTCTTTGTTATCAATCATTTCCTGTACATTGTGTCCCTTTTGAATTCCAGAACAATTGTTCAGTTTCTTTTATATCTTTGTTTTTTATTTTCATTGTGGAGGAAGTTTTTGATCTTGGCTGCAGAGCTGACTGTCTTCTGGTACAAATGTTGCAATTTTGTAACTTTCCTGCGGTCGGTCGGACGGTTGGAAGCGGCTCCAAGTGGATTTGATCTGTGCTAATAAGGAACATAACCGCACAACGTGGCCAGGTTGTTGTTGTGTAACATTCTCGTGCCCGACAGACGCGCCTGTTTATCGCTGGCTGGGACCTCTGATCTCTGAGTCTGTCAGTGTTTTGGAGCAAATCTTCGGCTTTCTTGGCCATTGCTGCAGCTGATTAGAGCAAACTAATGAGAGGAATTGCAGATGTCTATGGAGCGGCAGAAAAGAGGGCGGGGCTGGCGGCGTGAAATATTGGAAATGGAGTAACAACACAGGGGCTCAAATAAAAAGTAAAAGAAAGTTTTGCATTGTTATAAAACTTGATAAAAAATTGTATTTCAAACTGTAAAGTCGCCAGAAGTTCACAATTATCACAGTTCACTTGGCATCAGCAGGCGCCTCCGCTTTCTGTGCCGGGTCAGACTTTGCTTCCCTGTGTAGCACCCCAATGTTTAGGCAGGGTTGCCCCCTAAACTCCGTGTTACATACTACTGACCCCTGAACTCCGTGTTACATACTACTGACCCCTGAACTCCGTGTTACATACTACTGACCCCTGAACTCCGTGTTACATACTACTGACCCCTGAACTCCGTGTTACATACTACTGACCCCTGAACTCCGTGTTGCATAGTACTGACCCCTGAACTCCGTGTTGCATAGTACTGACCCCTGAACTCTGTGTTACATACTACTGACCCCTGAACTCCGTGTTACATACTACTGACCCCTGAACTCTGTGTTACATACTACTGACCCCTGAACTCTGTGTTACATACTACTGACCCCTGAACTCCGTGTTACATAGTACTGACCCCTGAACTCCGTGTTACATAGTACTGACCCCTGAACTCCGTGTTACATAGTACTGACCCCTGAACTCTGTGTTACATACTACTGACCTCTGAACTCCTTGTTACATACTACTGACCCCTGAACTCCGTGTTACATACTACTGACCCCTGAACTCCGTGTTACATAGTACTGACCCCTGAACTCCGTGTTACATATCTCTCTACATTTTAAAAGTTTGCTCATATAGCTCCATGAAATCTGCTGATATTTAATTTTTCAAGGTGATATTTAACACTCATTCACTGTAAATCCCCCAACCAAGCGCCACTACCGCTGCAGGTGTCATTCTGTGTTCAGGAAGTGTTCTCCGGCATCACCGTCCTCAGCGGTTTTCAGTGGAAGCGAGTTTCTTGGACTCGGCTATTTTCCATCCTAATCCTGCTGACCTCCAAGAAGCCGACTACATCTTCCCAAGACCTCTGCACTCATCTTCAAAGGGGAACACTTCGCTCTTTAATATGATTTATTATCGTCTCTGCAGCTTGTTCCTTTATGTTCAGATCTTTTAAAAAGCCCAAATGGCATCCATCGTCTCCCAGCGGAGGCCCGTGCACTTCCCATGACCTGCGGGGTGTAAGATGGCGGTAATCCCTGACACCCTGCAAAATCATGCGTCCATCCGCTACAACAGTGGTTCTCAACCTTCCTAGTGCCGTGACCCCTTGATAAAATTTCCCAGGTTGTGGGGACCCCTAACAATAAAATTATTTTCATAGCGTGGGTTGTCAGTGAGTATGTAATGTACCACACAGCGTACAGAGGTTACAGTGAACAGGAGTATGTAATGCACGCCCTCAGACGAAGTCCGGAAGTGACGAAACGCGTCAGGCCGTGGTCTCAACGCTACACCAGGAAGTGACATTTGCGCTCCATCGAGCAATACCCGTAAGTGTTGGTCATCATACAGGCGGCTGGCGGTACCGGTATTTGCATCTCTCGTGTAACGAGCATTTATGCATTTGCACTTTTTGCTGGATTGATTTTTTACATTGTACGTATATATTGAGAGGGGGGCACATGGGGAAACACTGACCCAGATTCTCGTATATGGGCGTAAAACTGTGCGGGCGTAACGTATCTGATTTACGTTACGCCGCCGCAAGTTTTAAAGGCAAGTGCTTGATTCACAAAGCACTTGCCTGTAAAGTTGCGGCGGCGTAGCGTAAATCCTCCGGCGCAAGCCCGCCTAATTCAAATGATCCAGGTAGGGGGCGTGGATCATTTAAATTAGGCGCGTTCCCGCGCCGATCGTACTGCGCATGCGCCGTCCCTAAAATTTCCCGACGTGCATTGCGATAAATGACGTCGCAAGGACGTCATTGGTTTCGACGTTAACGTAAATGGCGTCCAGCCCCATTCACGGACGACTTACGCAAACGATGTACATTTTTAAATTTCGACGCGGGAACGACGGCCATACTTAACATTGGTTGCCCCTCATATAGCAGGGGCAACTTTACGCTTCGCAAATCTAACGTAAACGTGGTATCTTCACTGCGTCGACCGCGCGTACGTTCGGGAATTCACGTATTTTGCTAATTTGCATACTCGACGGGGAAAACGACTAGCGGCGGAAAAAAAATTGCATTTAAGATCCGACAGCGTAAGAGCCTTACGCCTGTCGGATCTAATGGATATCTATGCGTAACTGATTCTAAGAATCAGGCGCATAGATACGCCGGGCCAGATTAGGACTTACGACGGCGCAAATGGCGTTGCGCCGTCCTAAGCCCTTTGAGAATCTGGGCCAATGTTTCTAAACACCGATAAGAAGAATTCCCATTTCTAACAGACGATCCTTTTCCTCCGTCACGTGTGGAATGCGCCCTCACACCACATTGTTCTGTACAGAGAGGGATTGTTTTCTGGAGGCCCCGCCCCCTCGCCGGTATCGTACCTGCTAGCAATTAACCCCCGGGAGCGTCTCCCCGGTAATGACTATCATTAGACTCCATGTGGCCCTTCTCCTCGGATTGTCGTCTGAATGACGATTTATTTCATGGTGGGCGGACGCGGCACAGACCGGCGCCATTGTTGGGACATTAACTGAAATAACTGCGATTACATTCCGCCTTTCATCTCAACCGCAAAAACGTTTTCTGCCGATCTCAGCCGAGTTCTCGCCCCCCTTTGTTCCCGTCCGGGAAACGGTCGCCTCCAGGTCAGGGGGCGGAGCCGGGGGGTTCTGGACCGTGGATTGGTCACATGTCATTTATCAGATAATATTTTATTCCAGTGTTTCCAAACATCAAATGCAACTTTACACTCCTTCCAATACAATACAGATTACTGATCCAGCACTGCTTCCTCCTCCACTATCCGACAAGACACACACTGTCACCTTATATACAGATTACTGATCCAGCACCGCTTCCTCCTCCGATATCAGACAAGACACACACCGTCACCTTATATACAGATTACTGATCCAGCACCGCTTCCTCCTCCGATATCAGACAAGACACACACTGTCACCTTATATACAGATTACTGATCCAGCACTGCTTCCTCCTCCACCTTCAGACAAGACACACACTGTCACCTTATATACAGATTACTGATCCAGCACTGCTTCCTCCTCCACCTTCAGACAAGACACACACTGTCACCTTATATACAGATTACTGATCCAGCACTGCTTCCTCCTCCGCTATCCGACAAGACACACGCTGTCACCTTATATACAGATTACTGATCCAGCACTGCTTCCTCCTCCACTATCAGACAAGACACACGCTGTCACCTTATATACAGATTACTGATCCAGCACTGATTCCTCCTCCACCATCTGACAAGACACACACTGTCACCTTATATACAGATTACTGATCCAGCACCGCTTCCTCCTCCACCATCTGACAAGACACACACTGTCACCTTATATACAGATTACTGATCCAGCACTGCTTCCTCCTCCACCTTCAGACAAGACACACACTGTCACCTTATATACAGATTACTGATCCAGCACTGCTTCCTCCTCCACTATCAGACAAGACACACGCTGTCACCTTATATACAGATTACTGATCCAGCACTGCTTCCTCCTCCACTGACAAGACACACGCTGTCACCTTATATACAGATTACTGATCCAGCACTGCTTCCTCCTCCACTATCAGACAAGACACACGCTGTCACCTTATATACAGATTACTGATCCAGCACTGCTTCCTCCTCCGCTATCTGACAAGACACACGCTGTCACCTTATATACAGATTACTGATCCAGCACTGCTTCCTCCTCCGCTATCTGACAAGACACACGCTGTCACCTTATATACAGATTACTAGACATGTGCACACTAAAATATTTCGTTTCGGAATTTCGGTTTCGTCCGAATTTTTTTTTATTTAGTTACTCCCGAAATTCGTTTTTATTTATTTTGTTTCGTAAAAAAAAAGGCATTTGTCCGAAAATCTGAATTAAGGTCGAATCTGTCAGTTGAAGGCTTATGGTGTCTGTCGGATGTTCTAAGAAGATTCGACGGCGCAGCTAAACTGTACTTCGCCGCAATCGTACATTTCCGATCGAATGCTCCGCCCACAAGCTATAGTAGAATTCTAATGTTGTGTGACTAGTAATAATTATATTTATTCATTATTAGTACTAGTCAACCAACATTAGAATTCTTCTATAGCCTATGGGCGGAGCGTTTGACCATAAATGTCCGCCCGCGGCGATCGTATGTTTTTAGCTGCTTCATCAAATCTTCATGTCTCTAAAATGTCGAATCTTTTCTCTAAAATGTCGAATCTTTTCTCTATAATGTCGAATCTTTTCTCTATAATGTCGAATCTTTTCTCTCTATGTCGAATCTTTTCTCTAAAATGTCGAATCTTTTCTCTATGTCGAATCTTTTCTCTAAAATGTCGAATCTTTTCTCTCTATGTCGAATCTTTTCTCTAAAATGTCGAATCTTTTCTCTAAAATGTCGAATCTTTTCTCTAAAATGTCGAATCTTTTCTCTATAATGTCGAATCTTTTCTCTATAATGTCGAATCTTTTCTCTCTATGTCGAATCTTTTCTCTAGAATGTCGAATCTTTTCTCTCTGTTGAATCTTTTCTCTAAAATGTCGAATCTTTTCTCTAAAATGTCGAATCTTTTCTCTCTATGTTGAATCTTTTCTCTATAATGTCGAATCTTTTCTCTCTATGTCGAATCTTTTCTCTCTATGTCGAATCTTTTCTCTAAAATGTCGAATCTTTTCTCTAAAATGTCGAATCTTTTCTCTAAAATGTCGAATCTTTTCTCTAAAATGTCGAATCTTTTCTCTAAAATGTCGAATCTTTTCTCTCTATGTCGAATCTTTTCTCTATAATGTCGAATCTTTTCTCTCTATGTCGAATCTTTTCTCTATAATGTCGAATCTTTTCTCTCTATGTTGAATAATCTCGGACTAATAAAGTTAGGTGAGGCACATTCGACACAGATCGCTATTGTCGCCGTCATGTCGAATCTTCTATCTATATCGAACTGTTGGCGCAACAATACGAAAATAAAGCGTTTTTTTTTAATACGGATTTCGAATTCTGCACGCTCGTTATCATTTGTTAAAACGAACCCGAAAATCCCAGAAGTTCGGATGAAAACGAATGCACATGTCTACAGATTACTGATCCAGCACCGCTTCCTCCTCCACTATCAGATAACATACACTGAATTGTTTTGATTGGAGTTCACCTTTAAGATGCGGTTCTGGGAAGAAGTCCTCGAGTGACTGGCTTTTCGGAGGTCTGGGAATTATAATTCTCAGAGTTGTTCTGTGTGAACGGCCATCCCCAGAGATATGAGGATTGGTCAGAACATGAGCTGAGACTCGGGTGAGGTCACTCTGCTGATACATTCAGCGTTGTTGGGCGCTCCTCCGTCATAGGATTCCCGATCATTCTGGCAGAGAACATTCCAACCTTCAATAGATTACCTCGGGGGGGGGGGGGGGGGGGGGGGGTTAACCACTTCAATACCAGGCCCTTCACCCGCTTCCTGCCCAGGCCAATTTATAACTTTCAGCGCTGTCACACTTTGAAGGACAATTGCGCGGTCGTGCCACGCTGTACACATGTGACATTTTTATCATTTGTTGAGATAGATAGAGATTTCTTCTGGTGGTATTTAATCACCTCTGGGGGTTTTACATTTTTATCTAAACAAACAAAAAAAAGTCTGAAAATCTTGAAAAAATATATGTTTTTCTTTGTTTCTTTTATAAAATTTTGCAAATAAGTAATTTTTCTCCTTCACTGATGGGCACTGATAGGCAGCATTGAGAGGTTGCACTAAAGAACACTGATTGGCACTGATGAGGCTGCACTGGTGGGTACTGGTAAAGCTGCACTGATGTGTGCTGATTAGGCAATACTGATGGGCACTAATAGGCTGCACTTATAAACACTGATAATGCTGCACTGATGGGCACTGATAGGCTGCACTCATGAGGCTGCACTCATGAGGCTGCACTGGTGGGTACCGATGAGGCTGCGCTGATGAGGCAATACTGATGGGCACTGATAGGCTGCACTTATAAACACTGATGAAGCAGCAATGTTGTACCTTCATTAAATGTAACCTTATTGCTATACTTGGGCTGCTTTCACATTGGGCAGTGGAGCCGCGGTGATGGTATAGCCGCGCTTTTTGTAGCGCCGCTATACCGTCGTATTTACCTCAATATTCGGGCACTAGCGGTGTGGTATTAACCCCCGCTAGCGGCCGAAAAAGGGTTAATACCGCCCGCAATGCGCCTCTGCAGAGGCGCATTGCGGGCGGTATTACCGCGCTTTCCCATTCATTTCAATGGGAAGGCGCGGTATAGGAGCGGTAAACACCCCGCTACTATACCGCTCCAAAGATGCGGCTAGCAGGACTTTTGGAGCGGTCCTGCTACCGCACCGCTTCAGTGTGAAATTCTGCAGGGCATGATTTTTTCATGCGGTATAGCAGCGCTATTTTTAGCGCTGTACCGCATGAAAAACGCCTCAATGTGAAAGAGGCTCCTCTCTTCTCTTTTATACTCAGTTGTGACATGACGCTACTCTTATATCAAGACATCTCTTGTATATCAAGACAAAATTTAAAAAAAAAATGTGCTTGTCTTGCAAAACGCTCTCAAACCAAGTTACTCTCAAACCAAGGTTTTACTGTACTTACCAACATCTGACCCGGATCAGCCCTGCTGCAGACTCTCACCTTGTGAAAGTTACAACGTACAGTCTGATCCGTGGAGGACGAAGCCTGACGAAGCCGATCGTTGCCAGAGGAAGATCCTTTCCATCATTCCGAGCTCCCGGAGGAATTCAGGAAGATCGCTGACACAGAGCAGAACACGAGAACTCATCTCCCTATGTGGGAGCGCCGCGCAAGTCTAGACACATCGGCCCGCGGCGTCTTCTGACGCACAACAACGCCAAGGAATAGCGCTCTGAGTGCCTTGATTCATCCGGAGATATATTCATCGCCCCGGATATCCTGACTAATAAAAGACGCACATCGCCGTTATTAAATATTGACGTATTTTCCCTGAATTCTGCCGTCTTCTGGTTGGTCATTGAGCGTCTGAATGTATACTTTACATGGCTCAATGTACAATGGAGCTACACTGTGCGCAAGCGCCTTTAAAAAGTATTCATACCCCTTGAAATTTTCCACATTGTGTCATGTTACAACCAAAAATGTGAATGTATTTTATTGGGATTTTATGTGATAGAACAACACAAAGTGGCACATAATTGTGAGGTGGAAGGAAAATGATAAATGGTTTTCAAAATTTCTTACAAATAAATATGTGAAAAGTGTGGGGGGTACATTTGTATGGCGCCCCCTGGAGTCAGTACTTTGTAGAACCGCCTTTCTCTGCAATTACAGCTGCAAGTCTTTTTGGGGGTGTCTCTACCAGCTTTGCCCATCTAGAGAGGGACATTTCTGCCCATTCTTCTTCTTTGCAAAATATCTCAAGCTCTGTCAGATTGGATGGAGAGCGTCTGTGATCAGCAATTTTCAAGTCTTGCCACAGATTCTCAATGTGATTTAGGTCTGGACTGTGACTGGGCCATTCTAACACATGAATAGGCTTTCATCTGAACCATTCCATTGTAGCTCTGGCTGTATGTTTAGGGTCGTTGTCCTGCTGGAAGGTGAACCTCCACTCCAGTCTCAAGTCTTTTCCAGGCTCTAACAGGTTTTCTTCTAAGATTGCCCTGTATTTGTCTCCATACATTTTCCCATCAACTCTCACCAGCTTCCCTGTCCTTGCTGAAGAAAATCATCCCCACAACATGAGGCTGCCACCACCATGTTTCACAGTGGGGATGGTGCGTTCAGGGTGATGTGCAGTGTTAGTTTTTCACCACACATAGCGTTTTGCTTTTAGGCCAAAAAGTAACATTTTGGTCTCATCTGACCAGAGTCCCTTCTTCCACATGTTTGCTGTGTCCCCTCCCCCACATGGCTTCTCACAAACAGAACTTCTTATGACTTTCTTCTTGTCACTCTTCCATAAAGGGCAGATTTGTGGAGAGACCACTAATAGTTGTCCTGTGGACAGATTCTCCCCCCTGAGCTGTGGATCTCTGCAGCTCCTCCAGAGTTTCCTTGGGCCTCTTGGCTCTTCTCTGATGAATGCTCTCCTTGCCCGGCCCGGTCAGTTTAGGTGGACGGCCATGTCTTGGTAGCTTTGCAGTTGTGCCATACTCTTTCCATTTTCGGATGATGGGCAGAACAGAACAGAGCTCTGTGAGATGTTCAAAGCTTGGGAGATTTTTTTTATAACCAAACCCTGCTTTATACTTCTCCACAGCTTTATCCCTGACCTGTCTGGTGTGTTCCTTGGCCTTTGTGATGCCGTTTGTTCACTAAGGTTCTCTAACAAACCTCCGAGGGCTTCACAGAGCAGCTGTATTTATACTGAGATTAAATTACACACAGGTGGACTCTATTTACTAATTAGGTGACTTCTGAAGGCAATTGGTTCCCCTAGATTTTAGTTGGGGGTATCAGAGTAAAGGGGAGCACTATATACGACGATATACGTTGGCAAAATGGCATGGCTGGGCACAACGGCGTACATGTACGTCCCCTTTACAATCCCAGCCGTGGGTCGCGAGCAGCCACCCGGTCCTCTTCTCCATGACCGTCCCCGCGGGAACAGCGGACCCGATCACCGCCGGTGTCCGGCGATCGGGTCACAGAGAGGAAGAACGGTGACAAGTGAGTGTAAACAAACCTCTCCCTGTGCTTCCTAGTGTGCCTGTCATAGGGAACGACGATCAGTGACGTCACACGCCAAGCCACGCCCCCCCCCAGTAAGAATCACTCCCTTAGGGCACACTTAACCCCTACAGCACCCCCTCCTGGTTAACCCCTTCACTGCCCGTGTCATTTTTACAGTAACTAGTGCATTTTTTTTTAGCACTGCTCGCTGTAAAAATGACAATGGTCCCAAAATAGTGTCAAAAGTGTCCGATGTGTCCGCCATAATGTCGCAGTCATGAAAAAAATCGTTGATCACCGCCATTACTAGAAGAAATATTAATAAAAATGCCATAAAACTATCCCCTATTTTGTAAACACTAGGGGCCAGATTCAGATACAATGGCGTATCTTTAGTTCTGCGTAGCGTATCCTATTTATGCTACGCCGCCGCATCTTAGACAGGCAAGTGCAGTATTCACAAAGCACTTGCTCCGTAAGTTGCGGCGGCGTAGCGTAAATGGGCCGGCGTAAGCCCGCGTAATTCAAAGTAGGCTGGTAGGGGGCGTGTTGTATGGAAATGAATCGCGACCCCACGTAAATGACGCGCCTAACGAACGGCGCATGCGCGCGCATGCTCAGTATCTTGTCTAATTTTCTCTGTAAATTATGCCGGCTCAATGGTTAGTCGACGTGAACGTAACCTACGCCCATCCCCATTCACGTACGACTTACGCAAACGACGTAAAATACAACGCTGTTCCGACGTTTCCGACGTCCATACCTTAACATGACTTACCCCTGCTTTATGAGGGGTAACGTTATGCCGGTCGTACGCCTTACGTAAACAGCGTATTTTAATATGCCGGGCGCAAGTACGTTCGTGAATCGGCGTATCTAGCTCATTTGCATATTCGATGCGGAAATATACGGAAGCGCCCCTAGCGGCCAGCTTTAATATGCACCCCAAGATACGACGGCGTAGGAGACTTACGCCGCTCGTATCTTGGCAACAGTGAGGCGTATCTGATTCTTTGAATCAGGCGCCAAGATACGACGCCTCACATTCAGACTTACGACTGCGTATCTGGAGATACGCCGTCGTAAGTTGTTTCTGAATCCGGGCCTATAACTTTTGCACAAAACCAATCAATAAACGCTTATTGCGATTTTTTTTTACCAAAAATGTGTAGAAGAGTACGTATCGGCCTAAACTGAGGGGGAAAAAAAGTTTTTTTTATATCTTTTTCGGGGATATTTATTATAGCAAAAATGTTGCATTTTTTCAAAAATGTCGCTCTATTTTTATTTATAGCGCAAAAAATAAAAACCGCAGAGGTGATCAAATACCACCAAAAGAAAGCTCTATTTGTGGGAAAAAAAGGACGCCAATTTTGTTTGGGAACCACGTCGCACGACCGCGCAATCGTCAGTTAAAATGACGCAGTGCCGAATCGCAAAAAGGGGCCTGGTCCTTTAGCTGCATAATGGTCCGGGGGTTAAGTGGTTGAATAAGAGTGGAGATTTCCTTGAGTGGAAAACAGGTGAAAGCGAAGGCGCTCCTGTGCGCACAGTCGGTCCGGGTCGCCCCCCCCCCACCCGCTGTTTACACGCTTCGGATGAACGCGCTCAGGTCGCGGCCTCGTAAATACAACAAGCCGGAGATTTGGCGATAACAAACTTCCTTTCATCTCCATATCTGGATTGCTGAAGATTCATTTAAACATTTCCAGAACCGATCTTGTTTACAAATCATTATCATCTGTCGGCGCACCAATAAAAAGCATCAGATGATGGATCGCCCTCTGCTGGGCATTCCCTGTAACCGCACACATTCCCATTTAAAAGCAAACTACTTTTTAACCTTTTATGTGCCAGGAAGCAACCCTGACTGCCAAAAAATGTCTGGGAAACCCAACCGCCAATAGATTCTCCTCCAGCTTTGTATAATATAATGCAGCCAGAATAATTCCAATCACTAAAACCTCACAGAAGCTTTAACCACTTAAGACCCGGACCTTTAGGCAGGTAAAGGACCGGGCCAGTTTTTGCGATTCACCACTGCGTTGCTTTAACTGACAATTGCGCGGTCGTGCGACGTGGCTCCCAAACAAAATTGGCGTCCTTTTTTTCCCACAAATAGAGCTTTCTTTTGGTGGTATTTGATCGCCTCTGCGCTTTTTATTTTTTGCACTATAAACAAAAATAGAGCGACAATTTAAAAAAAAATGCAACATTTTTTACTTGTTGCTATAATAAATATCCCCAAAAAATATATAAAAAAACCTTTTTATTTCCTCAGTTTAAGGCCGATACGTATTCTTCTACATAATTTTGGTAAAAAAAAATAAAAAACACAATGGGCATCACTGATTGGCAGGCATTGTTTGGCACTGATTGACATCCATTAGTACAACGCATACGACAGTGCCCATCCGTGCCACCTATCAGTGCCCATCCGTGCCACCTATCCGTGCCCATCCGTGCCGCCTATCCGTGCCGCCTATCCGTGCCGCCTATCTGTGCCCATCCGTGCCGCCTATCCATGCCCATCCATGCCGCCTATCCGTGCCACCTATCAGTGCCCATCCGTGCCGCATATTAGTGCCCATCAATGCCACCACATCAGTGCCACCTCATCGGTGCCCATCAGTGCCGCCTTATCAGTGCCCGTAAGTGCAGTACCATCAGTGACCATCAGTGAAGGAGAAAACGTACTTATTTACAATGTTTTATAACAGAAACCAAAAAACTGATTTTTTCAAAATTTTCGGTAATTTTTTTATTTCTTTTGCAGAAAATAAATATCCCAGAGGTGATCAAATACCACCAAAAGAAAGCTCTATTTGTGGGTACAAAATGATAAAAATTTAGTTTGGGTACAGTGTAGCATCACCGCGCAATTGTCATTCAAATTGTGACAGCGCTGAAAGCTAAAAATTGGTCTGGGCAGGAAGGTGTATAAGTGCCCGGTATTGAAATGGTTAAACTGGCCTAATTTTTAGATCAAGTTCATCCCTTTGATCTAATCGAACCGAATGATACAATGTTTCTTTTTATATCAGCACTGAGCAATGTTGTGATAAACTTTGGCAGCTGTGAGCAGAGAACTGCTCTGCACTAAATCATGGAAATGTCGGATTAAGATCGTGACTTGGGTTGAATCGAGATTGCGATTTTTTTTAACGATTAATCGCGCAGCTCTAATGATGACCCATAACAAGTGTTTGTTGTAAATGTTCTTTGCCAATCACATTTGAACGATTTGAAGTTTCACCAAGAACGCTTCAACGCTTATCACTGGGATTTCCTTTATATTACACGGGGCCCATTCACACCTAAGCGCAGTGTCCGTGGAAGCTCCTCCCCCCAAAAATGTACATGAGCTTCCTTTGGGGCTGAGACATGTGCACTGCCGAAAAATTGTTTGTTTTCTTTTTCGTTTAATTCAGTTTTTTTTGGGGGGGGGGTCATTCTTTATTGATTGCAAATTCATAAAATCGTAAATTTCTAAAATTTGTAAATTAGTAAATTAATAAAATAGGAAATTCAAAAATTTGTAAATTCGTAAAATCAAAAATTCGACAATCCGAAAATAAGAAAAAAAATCCGCAAAATCCAAAGAATAACTAACTTACTAATGATAATTTACTTTTAAATATAGGTATTGGAATTTCCTTTGAAATATTGAATACGAATTACCGTATTTATCGGTGTATATCGCGCACTTTTTTCCCCTTAAAATAAGGGGAAAATTGTGGGTGCGCAATATACGCCGATAGCCGCTTCCCGTGCTCAGTTTGAAATCCTGCGCCGACATATACCGAGTGCAGTACACTCGGGTACATTCGGCTAGGCTCAGCTTCGCTCGTGCTCACGCATAAACGTCACAGAGCGTGAGCGCGAGCAGTGGCGGCCCGTCCATAGGGGCGCCCGGGCGCCGCCCCCCATCCCCCAGTCAGGAAAAAAAAAAAAAAAAAAAAAATTTTTATATCTGTCCCTTTAAGAAAAAAAAAATTCAAAAAAGGGCCTTATGTGCACTGTGTCCGCGCGCCGGACGCCGGGCACAGCGCTGTAGGAGTAGCGCCACGTCTGTGCAATCACGGGATTGCAGACGCGGCGCTACATTGGCACAAAAAATATGCCTTTGTGGCGTTCTCCATCGCGCCACCTGCTTCCGGTGCGATGGAGTGTATTGTTATGGCCGGGCGGGTGCATACACTGTCTGTGTGCACCCGCCCGTCTCTGTGCTCGTTCCGACGTCACTGGAAAAACAGGAAGTGACGTCGGAACAGCTCGAGCTCAGTGCGCCCGACCGAGGAACAGGTAAGCCTGCCTGTCTGTAAGCATCGGCGGCCACTCCACAACACCCTGCATCTAACCGAGTTCCACAAAGTTTTTTCATATTCGGCCGCCGGCACCCCTCCCCCCCCGCTTATTCAAAGTCATTTTTTTTTATCCAATATTCGGCGCCCCCCCCCCACCCCCCGCTTATTTAAAAAAAATATATAACATTTAATATGCATCCACCCTCCAGCACCCCCCCCCCCCCCCCGCTTAATCCAATTTTTTTTTACCATTTTTTTTTTATATATTTTTATATTTAATATTCAGCAAAAATAATGCCAGGCAACACCCCCCCCCAATCAATGTTTTTTTTTTTAGATTTAATATTAGTTAAATATATTAAGCTTATTAACAGTTTATCTTTTATATTTGATTCAATTTAGCAATAAGTATAAAAAAAGTTTTTTTTTTAATAACTGGGGGGGGTGGTCTGGTGGGGTAGTGTTACCGGCCGCTATTTGTGCTGTAATGAATTTTTACTTAGAAAAGAAATGTTGTTAATAAGTGTGTAAATGAATTATAAAAAAAGTTTTTTTCAATAACCGGCTTTTTTTTATAATTCATTTACCCATTTATTAACAACATTTCTTTTCTATGTAAAAATTCATTACAGCACAAATAGCGGCCGGTAACACTACCCCACCAGACCACCCCCCCCCCCCCCGAGTTATTAAAAAAAAAACTTTTTTTATACTTAATGTGCAGGGAAAATATCGTCCGTCAACACCACACCACCCCCCGCTTGCAAATTGTCCTGCGACTTGGGACTGGAAAGTTGCAGGATGAGTTGGACCCGATGATTTCCAATGAGAACTGTTCATATCTGTGCAACTTTGAAGTAGTTCCTGCATTACTTTTGTCCCACCTTGATGTGACTTGAGGTCCATAGACCTCCAGAATACATAGGCATTGCTTCAAGTCGCTGCAAAATCGCACCAAAAAATTGTGGCAGAATCTTGCGACTTTCAGGCTAATGCAGTCTGAAAGTTGCACAATTCTACTGCAATTTTGATGTGACTTAAAGCAATGCCTGTGTATTCTGGAGGTCTATGGACCTCAAGTTGCATCAATGTGGGACCAAAGTAATGCAGGGACTACTTTGAAGTCGCACAGATATGAACGGTTCTCATTGGAAATCATGGGGTACGACTTGTCATGCAACGTTTAAGTCCCAAGTCGCAGGACAAGTAATTCCTGCAGTCTCTGGTAATCTTGTGCAGTATGTCCGCAGTCTCTGGTAATCTTGTGCAGTATGTCCGCAGTCTCTGGTAATCTCCTGCAGTATGTCCGCAGTCTCTGGTAATCTTGTGTAGTATGTCCACAGTCTCTGGTAATCTTGTGTAGTATGTCCGCAGTCTCTGGTAATCTTTTGCAGTATGTCTGCAGTCTCTGGTAATCTCCTGCAGTATGTCCGCAGTCTCTGGTAATCTTCTGCAGTATGTCCGCAGTCTCTGGTAATCTTGTGCAGTATGTCCGCAGTCTCTGGTAATCTTTTGCAGTATGTCTGCAGTCTCTGGTAATCTCCTGCAGTATGTCCGCAGTCTCTGGTAATCTTCTGCAGTATGTCCGCAGTCTCTGGTAATCTTGTGCAGTATGTCCGCAGTCTCTGGTAATCCTGTGCAGTATGTCCGCAGTCTCTGGTAATCTTGTGCAGTATGTCCGCAGTCTCTGGTAATCCTGTGCAGTATGTCCGCAGTCTCTGGTTATCCTGTGCAGTATGTCCGCAGTTTCTGATAATCTCCTGCAGTATGTCCGCAGTCTCTGGTAATCTTGTGCAGTATGTCCGCAGTCTCTGGTAATCTTGTGCAGTATGTCCGCAGTCTCTGGTAATCTCCTGCCCATTTCGAGTCCTTCATTACTAACAGTGTAATTTTTAGTTTGTTTGCACCGATCTGTAAGGCTGCGCTATATACCATGATTTGTGATGCTGGGGCTATATACTCTGTGCTGTGACGCTGAGCTGTATACTCCTGACATTGAGTGGAAGCAAGTGGAATACAGGGGACGGAGTGGTGGATTCTATAAGGGGTGTGGCTTATGAGAAGTGGGAGGGACCAAATATGGAAGGGCGGGGTATTGCGCCCCCCCATCCTAAAACTTCACCAGCCGCCACTGAGCGCGAGCGAAGCCGAGCCTTGCCGAATGTACCCGAGTGTACTGCACTCGGTATATGTCGGCGGAGGCGTTCGAACTGAGCGCTGATTGACTTGAGGCGCGCGCTGGAGAAGCCGGGAGGACACCACCGAGGCCGCAGACGGACGCCGGACCGGACGATGGACGCTGGGAAGACACCAAAACTGTAAGTAATAAAATCATATAACTTTTTTTTTACAGGAATTTCGGGGGCAACTTTAGGGGTGCGCGGTATACGCGGGAGCGCGCTATACCGCGATAAATACGTCACATCTAAACAAATGGATCGCAACAAATTCATAATTAATAATAATAATAATAATAAAACTTTTTCATTATTATTATTGTTATTTATGATTAATAATTTGTTATGTTCCATTCGTTTAAATACGGTATTCATTATTTCGGAATAATTGTAACTTTGGATAAATCTGTATTCGTTACGTTCACTAACATCCTAATATGAATGGAAATTCCAATACCTATAATTTAATAGTTGGTAATAGTTAAATTATTATTAGTTAGTTATTATTTTAGATTTTCGAGTTTTCGGGTTTTTTCGGAGTTCAGGATTTTCAAATATTTAAATATTCGAATAACAAAAAAAACAATAAATAAATCTTTAAAAAAAATAATATTCGAATTAACAAATTTTAAAATATTCAAATTAAAATTTTCGAATATTCAAATTTACGAATGTTCGGAAAAAATCTATTAAACGGGTTTTTCGTTAATTCGGACATTTCTGAATTCAAAAATTTGTTGAAATTGGTTAAAAGACTAAGGGCCAGATCCACAGACAGAGTACGCCGGCGTATCTACTGATACGCCGGCGTACTTTCAAATTTCCCGCGTCGTATCTTTAGTTTGAATCCTCAAACCAAGATACGACGGCATCTGGGTTCGATTCGACATCTTCGGATCTTAGATGCAATTCTTCGGCGTCCGCTGGGTGGCGTTCCCGCCGTTTTCCGCGTCGGGTATGCAAATTAGCTATTTCCAATGATCCACGAACGTACGCGCGGCCGACGCATTCTCGTACGTCGTCTCTAGTCGGCTTTTTCCGGCGTATAGTTAAAGCTGGTATTTTGCGGCGTATAGGTAGACTTGCCATGTTAAGTATGGCCGTCATTCCCGCATCGAAATTTGAATTTTTTTTATTTTTTGCGTAAGTCGTCCGTGAATCGAGATGGACGTAATTCACGTCTAAGTTAAAAAAAATGACGTCCTAGCGACGTCATTTAGCGCAATGCACGGCAGGAAATTTCGGGACGAGGCATGCGCAGTTCATTCGACGCGGGGACGCGCTTCATTTAAATTAAACCCGCCCCCTAATCGCCGATTTGAATTCCGCCGCCAGAGACACACTACGCCGCCGTAACTTACGGCGCAAAATCTTTCAGGATTCGAAATTCCGCCAGGTAAGGTACGGCGGCGTAGCGTATCTCTGATACGCTGCGCCCATCTATTTCTCTGTGGATCTGGCCCTAATTCGTAACAAAGCAAATTGCACATGTCTAGTTGCACATTTTGGCCCCAATAGACCGCAATGAGAATGCTTGAAAAAATGTTTTAAAGCAAATTGTTTGCTACTTTTCATGCCTAGTAACTAGCTCACCATTGGCTCAATAAAATAAATAAAAATAAAACTCAAGCTTGCAGCGCACGCAAAAATGCCCAGCTCGGGTGTGAATGGGGCCTCAGGCCTGGTTCACAATAATACGTGCGGCGGGAATCGACACTGGGCTCCTTTTACACAATGCCGGTGCGGCCGTGCTCGCCCGTCCCCCGCACGTTCCTTGCACGTCATGAGAAATGCTCAAAAGAACTCCCCGACCCTTTTCAAAATTGTGCCTCCCTGAAACGCATTTGTGCTGCGGCAGACGCATTTCGAATAGTTTTCTAATCAATTTCGAATAGTTCAAAAATAGTTCAAAAAGAATCAACTAGGAATTAAAAAATTCTATTCTATTCCTTTATTTTCTATTCTATTTTATTCTCTTTGGAAATTGGAAAACTATTCGAATTTGAAAACGATTTGAACTCGAAAAGTATTTAAAAAACGATTCAAATTCGATTTTTTTTGTCCAAATTCGAATTTCGTTATTTCGGATTCATTTAAAATTCGGTACTATTCTAATGCGGAAATCCAGATACATCAGATTTTCCGAATAACGAAAATTCGTCTGAATTTTTAATTCGGAACGAAACAAATGTCTACTTAGAAGGTCGCGATTCTCTCCGTGTAACGTCATCTTTTACCTTATGCAAAAAAATGGGTGAACTTTACTGTTTAGTTGTATTTTAATTCAGTTAAGTGTATTTTTTTCCCAAGAAATTGCATCTGAAAGACCACTGTGCAAATACAGTGTGCCATACATTTTTTATTCTCTAGGGTCTCTGCTAAAAAAAAAATATATACAGTATATATATATATATATATATATATATATATATATATAATGATTAGGGGTTCTAAGTAATTTTCTAGCAAAAAATATTGATTTTACTTGAAACCAACAAATGTTAAAAAAAAAGGTTTAGGGCCAGATCCACGAAGAAGTTACGACGGCGTATCTATTGATACGCCGCGTAACTTCTATTTTGCTCCGGCGTATCTTTGTTTTGTATCCACAAAACAAGATACGCCTGAAGCTGGGCTAGATCCGACTGGCATACGTCTTAGTACGCCGTCGGATCTTAGGTGCATATTTACGCTGGCCGCTAGGTGGCGCTTTCGTCGATTTCCGCGTCGAGTATGCAATTTAGCTAAATACGCCAATCCACAAACGTACGTCCGCCAGGCGCATTTTTTTACATCGTTCCCGTAAGGCTTTTTCAGGCGTAAAGTTACCCCTGCTATATGAGACATACACAATGTTAAGTATGGACATCGTCCCCGCGTCGAATTTTGAAAATTTTACGTCGTTTGCGTAAGTTGTAGAATGACGTTCACGTCGAAAGCATTGGCTTGTTGCGTGTTAATTTGGAGCATGCGCACTGGGATACCCCCACGGACGGCGCATGCGCCGTTAAAAAAAAAATGTCATTTACGTCGGGTCAAGACGTATTAACATAAAACACGCCCCCATCACATCCATTTGAATTGCGCGCCCTTACGTTGACACAGATACACTATGCCGCCGTAACTTGCGGTGCAAATTCTTTGTGGATACGGGAAATATGCTGTAAGTTACGGCGGCGTAGTGTATCTGAGATACGCTACGCCGGACGTAAGAAAGCGCCGCGCTATGTGGATCTGGCTCTTAGTCTTTAAGTGGATAAACTTCCCTCATTTACAGACTGAAGTTCATTCCTTTGGTCTGAATAAAAAAACGTTACAATGTTTATAGTTCCCTCAGCAGCGGAAGAATGTTGTGATACTTGGCAGACTGCCGTTTTTTTTTTGACAGCTGTCGGCTTGAGCAGAGAATTATCTGCATAGAAAGAATCGGGAAAATGCATTCTCAAGATCGTGAGGGGGGGAAAAAAAATCACGATAACGATTCTTAACAATTAATCGTGTAGCTCTACTTTTAGCATGTTCAGACCTGTGTGTGTGTGGGGGGGGGGGGGGGGGATGGGGGAGTCTGGGACTTTCTCAGACAGTCACCACCTACAGAAGAGAATGATCTATTCTATGTAAAGATTAAAGTGGACCTGTCACCATATATATATTTCCATGTGAAGATTATACATGCTCAGGAATGTGTCAGTGTGACCCTTCCAGATATTTAATATCTCACACAGAGATCACTGGAGAAGATTTCCTATAGAAGAGTTGGAGTGTATGGAGAAGAGGAGAGTCCTGGCTGAGTGCGGTGTTTGTACCCTGACCATCAGCATGAAGGGGAGACTGGTCCCAAGAGCTGACACTCTACTGGGTAGGGGGGGGGGGTTTGGAGTGTATGGAGAAGAGGAGAGTCCTGGCTGAGTGCGGTGTTTGTACCCTGACCATCAGCATGAAGGGGAGACTGGTCCCAAGAGCTGACACTCTACTGGGTAGGGGGGGGGGGGTTTGGAGTGTATGGAGAAGAGGAGAGTCCTGGCTGAGTGCGGTGTTTGTACCCTGACCATCAGCATGAAGGGGAGACTGGTCCCAAGAGCTGACACTCTACTGGGTAGGGTGGGGGGGAGGTTTGGAGTGTATGGAGAAGAGGAGAGTCCTGGCTGAGTGCGGTGTTTGTCTTCTGGTGAGCAGCAGACATTAGGGGAGGTGTCCCGCTTCTCTCCCTGACCTATAGCGGAGTGTGGAGGGAATGGCTCTCCGTCTCTCTGCTCAGGAGGAGAATCGCAGCCTCTTCTCTCATTTCGTCACACAGGGAAGGCTGCCAGGATCTTCCAGGCTCTGCTCCTCCGTGCCCCTTCCTTCCAGAGGTATAAATAGGAGACAGCAGGGAGGGCAAGCGGTCAGAGCGGAGATTCTACACACGGGACAAGGAGCTGGGAGCCCATCGGAGAGAGGTGGGAGACTTCATCATTTACTGACACCTCCTAACAACTTCATCTACTGACATATACACAATTACTGACACACTTTCCAATGTTGCTTTATACATTTACTGACACCTAACAACTTCATCTACTGACATATACACAATTACTGACACACCTTTCATTGTTGAGCTTTATACATTTACTGTCACATAGCACCTTCCTTTATACATTTACTGACACATAGCACCTTCCTTTATACATTTTCTGACACATAGCACCTACCTTTATACATTTACTGACACATAGCACCTTCCTTTATACATTTACTGACACATAGCACCTTCCTTTATACATTTACTGACACACAGCACCTTCCTTTATACATTCGCTGACACATATCACCTTCCTTTATACATTTACTGACACATAGTACCTTCCGTTATACATTTACTGACACATAGCACCTTCCTTTATACATTTACTGACACATAGCACCTCCTGACATATGCACATTTACTGACACATAGCACCCTCTTATTGTGATCTATTTACACATAGCACCTTCCTATATCCTATAGTGAGCTTTATACAGTTACTGACCCATTTCACCTTCCAATACTGAACTATATACATTTACTGACCCCTAGCACCTTATGTACATTTACTGGCACTATCATTCCTATACTCAGATATATACATTTACTGACATAGAGCTCCCTCTTAAACTGAGATTTATAAATTTACACTGACATATAGAAATTTCCTATACTGAGATATATGCAATTACTGACACCTATCCACACTCCACATTTTTATATATTGTCTCCTTCCAACATCTCGTGTTATTTATTTAAACACTTCGTTATTTATTATTTCATATGTAGATTTGCTGACACTTTCCCCCTATTCCAGAATAATACAAACTTATTACTGTACTTAGGGATATTATTCTTCGTGGATTTACTGATAAACAATTTTCACCCTACACCGTCATATACATACACAGGGGTATTATTCTTCATGGATTTACTGACACATATCACCAGTCTGTATTTTTTAGAAGGATTTTTGGACATTTTTCCAGCATTTCATATACACAAGAATATACATGAATTTGCTGACACATAGTATTGTACATTACCAATCCGCTTTCGATTCAGACATCTCCTGACTTAAAAAAATAACTCATATTAAATTGTAAAAATCCAGTTTTACTGACTTAAATCACCATTTAGCATCGTCAGTAACAAAATGAGTTCTCTTCTTCTTCTTCTTCTTCTTCCAACGCTGACCCCCCTGTACTGTCCTGGGGTGACAACGCTGACCCCCCTGTACTGTCCTGGGGTGACAACGCTGCCCCCCTGTACTGTCCTGGGGTGACAACGCTGACCCCCCTGTACTGTCCTGGGGTGACAACGCTGACCCCCTGTACTGTCCTGGGGTGACAACGCTGACCCTTGTACTGTCCTGGGGTGACAACGCTGACCCCCTGTACTGTCCTGGGGTGACAACGCTGACCCCCCTGTACTGTCCTGGGGTGACAACGCTGCCCCCCTGTACTGTCCTGGGGTGACAACGCTGACCCTTGTACTGTCCTGGGGTGACAACGCTGACCCCCTGTACTGTCCTGGGGTGACAACGCTGACCCCCTGTACTGTCCTGGGGTGACAACGCTGACCCCCCTGTACTGTCCTGGGGTGACAACGCTGACCCCCTGTACTGTCCTGGGGTGACAACGCTGACCCTTGTACTGTCCTGGGGTGACAACGCTGACCCCCTGTACTGTCCTGGGGTGACAACGCTGACCCCCTGTACTGTCCTGGGGTGACAACGCTGACCCCCTGTACTGTCCTGGGGTGACAACGCTGACCCCCTGTACTGTCCTGGGGTGACAACGCTGACCCCCCTGTACTGTCCTGGGGTGACAACGCTGACCCCCCTGTACTGTCCTGGGGTGACAACGCTGACCCCCTGTACTGTCCTGGGGTGACAACGCTGACCCCCCTGTACTGTCCTGGGGTGACAACGCTGACCCCCTGTACTGTCCTGGGGTGACAACGCTGACCCCCTGTACTGTCCTGGGGTGACAGCGCTGACCCTTGTACTGTCCTGGGGTGACAACGCTGACCCCCTGTACTGTCCTGGGGTGACAACGCTGACCCCCTGTACTGTCCTGGGGTGACAACGCTGACCCCCTGTACTGTCCTGGGGTGACAACGCTGACCCCCTGTACTGTCCTGGGGTGACAACGCTGACCCCTCTGTACTGTCCTGGGGTGACAACGCTGACCCTTGTACTGTCCTGGGGTGACAACGCTGACCCCCTGTACTGTCCTGGGGTGACAACGCTGACCCCCTGTACTGTCCTGGGGTGACAACGCTGACCCCCTGTACTGTCCTGGGGTGACAACGCTGACCCCCCTGTACTGTCCTGGGGTGACAACGCTGACCCCCTGTACTGTCCTGGGGTGACAACGCTGACCCCCCCTGTACTGTCCTGGGGTGACAACGCTGACCCCTCTGTACTGTCCTGGGGTGACAACGCTGACCCCTCTGTACTGTCCTGGGGTGACAACGCTGACCCCTCTGTACTGTCCTGGGGTGACAACGCTGACCCCTCTGTACTGTCCTGGGGTGACAACGCTGACCCTTGTACTGTCCTGGGGTGACAACGCTGACCCCTCTGTACTGTCCTGGGGTGACAACGCTGACCCCCTGTACTGTCCTGGGGTGACAACGCTGACCCCCCTGTACTGTCCTGGGGTGACAACGCTGACCCTTGTACTGTCCTGGGGTGACAACGCTGACCCCTCTGTACTGTCCTGGGGTGACAACGCTGACCCTTGTACTGTCCTGGGGTGACAACGCTGACCCTTGTACTGTCCTGGGGTGACAACGCTGACCCTTGTACTGTCCTGGGGTGACAACGCTGACCCCCCTGTACTGTCCTGGGGTGACAACGCTGACCCCTGTACTGTCCTGGGGTGACAACGCTGACCCCCCTGTACTGTCCTGGGGTGACAACGCTGACCCCTGTACTGTCCTGGGGGTGACAACGCTGACCCCCCTGTACTGTCCTAGGGTGACAACGCTGACCCCTGTACTGTCCTGGGGTGACAACGCTGACCCCTCTGTACTGTCCTGGGGTGACAACGCTGACCCCTGTACTGTCCTGGGGTGACAACGCTGACCCCTCTGTACTGTCCTGGGGTGACAACGCTGACCCCCCTGTACTGTCCTGGGGTGACAACCCTGACCCCCTGTACTGTCCTGGGGTGACAACGCTGACCCCTGTACTGTCCTGGGGTGACAACGCTGACCCCCCTGTACTGTCCTAGGGTGACAACGCTGACCCCTGTACTGTCCTGGGGTGACAACGCTGACCCCTCTGTACTGTCCTGGGGTGACAACGCTGACCCCCCTGTACTGTCCTGGGGTGACAACCCTGACCCCCTGTACTGTCCTGGGGTGACAACGCTGACCCCCCCTGTACTGTCCTGGGGTGACAACGCTGACCCCTCTGTACTGTCCTGGGGTGACAACGCTGACCCCTCTGTACTGTCCTGGGGTGACAACGCTGACCCTTGTACTGTCCTGGGGTGACAACGCTGACCCTTGTACTGTCCTGGGGTGACAACGCTGACCCTTGTACTGTCCTGGGGTGACAACGCTGACCCCCTGTACTGTCCTGGGGTGACAACGCTGACCCTTGTACTGTCCTGGGGTGACAACGCTGACCCCCTGTAACAGGGGGTCAGCGTTGTCACCCCAGGACAGTATGTTTTTATTATTGAGGTCACCAGGTGAAAATAAAATTAAAGAAGTCAGAAAAAAATGAAGTCATCGCATGTAAGGACAGGTGATTGGTATAATATATATATATATGTGTGTGTATATATATAGAGAGAGAGAGAGAGAGAGAGTCCTGACCAGGGACTCCAAGAAATATAGATATAGATATACACACACACACATAGATCTATATTATACCAATCACCTGTCCTTACATGTGATGACTTTTATATATATTTCTTGGATTCCATTGGGGAACACAAGTCATGTACTGTCACCAATCCTCCTTTAGGTGGCAGTATAAGCTGACAGTAGATGACTCTCTGTGTTCCCCGGTGGACATTAGAGGAACTGCAGTCTGCTCACATCATTTGTAATAAAAAAACATCTTTGCCATTCTGAAGCTTCCCTCCAACTACTTTGCATATTATTTTCTATATACTGTGATTCTGTACTTTGCCAAATATGCTGCAGAAATCTCCCTCCACCGAGTCTGGCTGCCGCCATTTTAACTGTGGGCAGCTGAAGCTGCTGCAGTTTCTCTTTAAAAAGGAGGTCCAGCCTGAAAAAAAAAAAAAAGAAATGTCAGAAGCTACAAATACCATAGTTGTTGACTTTTACTATATGCACACCTACCTGTCCAGGGAGCCCCCCGATGTCGGCACCCCCACGATCTTTGGATCGGCTGTCGGGTGCTGCCGCCGCCATCTTTACTAATGGAAACTGGCAGTGAAGCCTTTCGGCTTCACGGCTGGTTCCCTTACTGCGCCGCGCTTTCTAATTGGCCCAGTGGAAAAAGGAGGAGCGGGCCGAACTTCTGAGGAATGGCGCTGCGGCCCCCGGTCTCCCGGATGTGACAAAAACAGGTCCCCCTCCCCTTTGAAAGGTGCCAAATCAAGCCACACGTCGTTTACGTCGTTTTCGTAAGTTGTTCGTGAATACGACTTTACGTCAATGACGCTCACGTCGGCGTCATTGACGTTTTCCGTCGTGAGCTGGAGCATGCGCACTGGGCTTTTTCCGCCCGGCGCATGCGCAGTTCGATCGGCGCAGGGGCGCGCTTAATTTAAATACAAGCAGCCCCCTTTGAATTACGCGGCCTTACGCCTTGCCAATTACACTACGCCGACGCAAATTACGGAGCAAGTGCTTGGAGAATACGGCACTTGCTCCAGTAATTTGCGGCGGCGGAGTGTAAATGGCTTACGCTACGCCGCCGCAGATTCTACAAGAATCTGGCCCATAGTTGTAATGTGTAATTGTTGTTTTTATTATTTCTTATCATTGTAGAATGTGTTATGGTAGTATATCATGCATTGAATGCCCCTGACGAAAGGACTTGTTATTTGTCCTGAAACGCGTTGGACTCAATATCAATAAGAACCAGACACTTATGATCTTACCTTACATTTTGTTTTTATGTGCTCTACTTATTGATTTATATGGTGCTGTATGCATCAGAATATTTTTTAATTTTAATTTTATTAATAAAATTTCAATTTTTTTCATATTTTGTTTCTTATTGGTTGCCTTTAAAGTCCCAAGTACCTAAATGGGGGGGGGGGGGTACTTTTTCTTTATCAATCTATACCGGGATGTTGGCAACAATTTGGGTCTCATTTGGTGGATTTATATAAATATTTAGGTCCATTGAGGAACACAGAAATGCAGCTACTGTCAGCTTATACTGCCACCTACAGGAGGATTGGTGACAGTACATGACAGTAGAAGACTTCCCGAGTCTCTCTAGTCTAGGGTGACAAAAAAAATGATATTTTTATTCTTGGGTCTAAATATTCTTTAACCACTTGACCACCGCGGCTAGTTTGGCACTTCTCTCCTTCATGTAAAAATCACAATTTTTTTGCTAGAAAATTAATCAGAACACCCAAACATTATATATTTTTTTTTTTTAGCAGACACCCTAGGGAATAAAATAGCGGTCATTGCAACTTTTTTTTCTTGCACGGTATTTGCTCAATCATTTTTCAAACGCCTTTTTTTGGGAAAAAAAAACGGTTTAATGAATTAAACAATAACAAAACGGTAAAGTTAGCCCAATTTTTTAACATAATGTGAAAGACGATGTTACGCCGAGTAAATAGATACCTAACTTGTCACGCTTTAAATTTGCGCACACTCATGGAATGGCGCCAAACTTCGCTACTTAAAAATTTCCATAGGCGACGCTTTAATTTTTTTTACAGGTTACTATTTTCTCGAGTTCCAGAGGAGGTCTACTGCTAGAATTGTTGCACACGCTCTAACGCACGCGACGATACCTCACATGTGGGGTTTGAACTGCGTTTGCATATGTGGGCGGGACTTGCATGCGTGTTCGCTTCTGTGCGCGAGCTACCGGGACAGGGGCGTTTTAAAAATAAATACATTTTTATTTCATTTTTATTTTACTTAATTTTTTTATTTTTACACTTTTTATTTTATTTACATTTTTTTATCACTTTTATTCCTATTACACAGAATGTAAACATCCCTTGTAATATGAATCAGTGTGACAGGTCCTCTTTATGGAGAGATGCGGGGTCAATAAGACCTCACATCTCTCCTCCAGGCTTCCAAGCATGAGATCGTGAAAAAAAAATTCACCGATCTCATGCCGAAAGCCGCGATTGCGGCTTTGTTTACTTCCGGGTACTGGGTGTGACATCATAACGTCGCGCCCGGGCCTCCGACTGTCATAGAGATGACTGGTGACCATCTGGTCACCAGTCATCTCTATGCTTCCCCAGCAAGCACCGGCCGATTCGCTCTCCGGGCCCCCGACTGTCATAGAGATGACTGGTGAGTGAGTGAGTGAGAAACTTATATAGCGCAACACATGCGAACTGAATCGTCTCTGGGCGCCATCTGGTCACCAGTCATCTCTATGCTTTCCAGCCAGCGCCCGCCGATTCGCTCTCCGGGCCCCCGATGGCACGGGAGAGCCCGGAGAAGCACCGGATGGCGGCTGGATGGGGGGGGGATGTCCCCTCCCGCTGCCTATAAGAACGATCAAGCAGCGGAACTGCCGCTTTGATCGTTCTTATCGTGCACAGAATCGGCGGCTAAAGACGGTGATATCTGACTGATGCCTGTAGCTGCACCCATCATTCAGATATCACCGCACAAAGTCGAGGACGTCATATGGTTGTTAAGTGGTTAATGCCGCGTACACACGACCCTTATTCATGGAAAAAAACGAAGTTTTTCTCGACGTGATTCCTCTCAAGCCTGCCTTGCCTACAGACGATCGTGATAAAAAATGCTCGAGCAAAGCGCGGTGACGTACAACACGTAGGGGAAGTTCCATTCGAATGGCGCCACCCTTTGGGCAGCTTATGCTAATTTCCCCGTTTTATAACTTGCTTCTGAGCATGCGCGTTTCCCCCCCCCCTTGGTAAAGCCTACACGCGACCGTGTTTCACGACGTGAAAAACGATGAGAAAAAATAGAGCAGGTTCTAAATTTTTAACGCCCATTTTTCTCGTAGAAAAAAAATGCTCTGGAGCCCACACACGACCGTTTTTCACGACCATTAAAAAAATGGAATTTTTCGCATCGAAAAACGGTCCTGTGTACGCGGCATTAGATGTCCAGCCATGTCACTGTTCTTGACTGTCATCGAATGCCTTATGTACCACGCTGTGTGGGGTACAGTGGTGATCATTCCATGAAATATAATGTAACAATGTACTTATGTAATGTCACCATTCTGTAACATTGTATCACTCACAGCCTTGATGACTTAGTCCAATGTTTTGTACAGATTCATTGTCGGCATTGTGCAGATTTCACAATGCAGTTTCCCCCATGTGCACAACGCATGATCCAGAGATCCTCAAACGCATTCCCAGGCGAGTCAGTACAACTGTTCATCACACAGCGGCACGCTCTAACATTCGCAGCACAGACAACTCCAGAGATGTTTATTAAGGGCTTTCATCTTATTATTCTGAAATGTGTATAAAGATTTGATATTGTTTTCTGTTATACATGGCAGGTATTTTATTGGAGGTTGTGTCATGCTATGCACAAAAGAAAATGTTTTATCTGGGCTTTACGCGGGGTGTAACTACAAACCATGGGGCCCCATAACAAATTTTAAAGGGCCCCCCTGAAAACATCCCTACTGTCATTGATCTTAATATAAAGTATGTCTAAATCAGTGGTCTCCAAACTGCAGCCCGGGGGCTGGATGTGGCCCTTTGCTTGCCTTTA
This sequence comes from Rana temporaria, assembly GCF_905171775.1. Classification (NCBI taxonomy): domain Eukaryota; kingdom Metazoa; phylum Chordata; class Amphibia; order Anura; family Ranidae; genus Rana; species Rana temporaria. The sequence goes on along the minus strand of NC_053499.1, from coordinate 148,939,887 downwards.
TCTGGCCCTTGGGACACTATTCCACCAACTGACACAAGCGATGGGGCTATATTCCTCTCGCTGACACCAATGATTGGGCACTATTCTTTTCACTGATGCCAACTGTGGAGCATCATTCCCCCTACTGACACCAATTGTAGAGCATCATTCCCCTTACTGACACCAATTGTAGAGCACCGTGCCCCCTACTGACACCAATTGTAGAGCATCATTCCCCTTACTGACACCAATTGTAGAGCACCATTTCCCCTTACTGACACCAATTGTAGAGCACCATTCCCTCTCCTGACACCAATTGTAGAGCACCATTCCCCCTACTGACACCAATTGTAGAGCATCATTCCCCTTACTGACACCAATTGTAGAGCACCATTTCCCCTACTGACACCAATTGTAGAGCACCATTCCCTCTACTGACACCAATTGTAGAGCACCATTCCCCCTACTGAGACCAATTGTAGAGCACCATGCCCCCTACTGACACCAATTGTAGAGCACCACCCCCCCTACTGACACCAATTGTAGAGCACCATTCCCTCTACTGACACCAATTGTAGAGCACCATTCCCCCTACTGAGACCAATTGTAGAGCATCATTCCCCCTACTGACACCAATTGTAGAGCATCATTCCCCCTACTGACACCAATTGTAGAGCATCATTCCCCCTACTGACACCAATTGTAGAGCACCATTCCCCCTACTGACACCAATTGTAGAGCATCATTCCCCCTACTGACACCAATTGTAGAGCATCATTCCCCCTACTGACACCAATTGTAGAGCATCATTCCCCCTACTGACACCAATTGTAGAGCATCATTCCCCCTACTGACACCAATTGTAGAGCATCATTCCCCCTACTGACACCAATTGTAGAGCATCATTCCCCCTACTGACACCAATTGTAGAGCACCATTCCCCCTACTGACACCAATTGTAGAGCACCATTCCCCCTACTGACACCAATTGTAGAGCACCATTCCCCCTACTGACACCAATTGTAGAGCACCATGCCACCTACTGACACCAATTGTAGAGCACCATTCCCCCTACTGACACCAATTGTAGAGCACCATTCCCCCTACTGACACCAATTGTAGAGCACCATTCCCCCTACTGACACCAATTGTAGAGCATCATTCCCCCTACTGACACCAATTGTAGAGCACCATTCCCCCTACTGACACCAATTGTAGAGCACCATTCCCCCTACTGACACCAATTGTAGAGCACCATGCCACCTACTGACACCAACAATGGGGTACTATTCCTCTCACTGACACCAATGATGGGGCACTACTCCCCTCACTGACACCAATGATGGGGCACTATTCCTTACACAGACACTGATGATGGGGCACTATTCCTGCCACAGACACAAATGATGGGGCACCATTCATCCACTGACACCAATGATGGGGCACTAGGCCTCCCACTGACACCAATGGTGGGGGAACCATTCTCGCTGGGAGTCTTAAACTACTGGGGGAACACTTGTTGCTGGGAGACATTTACTGTTAAGGAAGGTGTCTATCGTTGCTGGCTGCTGACAGGTCTATTGATCTTGATCTATTGTTGCTTCTGGGGGTCTTTTGTTGTGGGGAGTCTATTGTTGCTGAGGGGGTTTATTGTTGTTGGGGGATCTATTGTTGCTGGAGGTATCTATTGTTGCTGGAGAACAGGGGGATGTCTATTGTTGCCGGGTGCAGGGGGTCTATTTTGTTGCTTTTCTTGTTATCATTAACAAATTCCATACCACAAAATGATGCTTGGTATTGTATTCTTTAAAAGGGGCGTGACTGGGAGGTGGGTATGGGGGTGGAACCAAGGAACGTGCTTGGAGGTAGGTAGGGGGCGGAGACAAGGGTGACTCGGAAGGGGGGAGTACCTGCACCTATTCTCTGATTAAAAAAAAGCCCTGGTAATAGCCAGCTATGGCTGACTCCTTGGACACATATAACTTAAAAGTTTGATATCAGATGCTAATAGATCAGTTGATGTTTCTCACATATATCATCAACGTATCTCCACCAAAGCAGCAACGGCAAACGCTATCCAGTGAACACTGCAGCCATGCTGCAGTCTCTCAGTCCACTTAGTATGTAGTATGAATATGAATTGTCATGCAGCAGCAGATTCAGCAGGCCTTTCATAGTGCTTCAGAATGGAAATAAGGGCTTTGGTCACACGATTTTGTGCAGAGTATCCAGTCTCGGAGAATTGGAAAGGATGGAAATAAACTTTCCATGGAATAATGTGAACTTTGTGGGTGTAGACTGTAGAGGAACAATCCTGGAAACAATCCTGGGAGCTAGGTAGAATGATGAGTTCATTTTCGGGCTGCGGTTGGAGTGCTGGTAAAGAGCCTCTGCTGCGATCTGGAGCATGTTATAGTCGGTGTGATTCATCGCATGACAATGAATATATTCCCCTAAAACAGCTGCTTTCATTGTCTCTTTTCCACCAGAAACTAAATCCCACCGAACATATAGGATACCTTCTTTCTGGGCACAGTGGCGACAATTGCTGGGCACAGTGGCGACAATTTTCAGGGCACAGTGGCGACAATTGCTGGGCACAGTGGCGACAATTGATGGCACAGTGGCGACAATTGCTGGGCACAGTGGCAACAATTGATGGGCACAGTGGTGACAATTGCTGGGCACAGTGGTGACAATTGATGGCACAGTGGTGACAATTGATGGCACAGTGGCTGCATTTGATGGCATGGCACAGTGGCGACAATTGATGGGCACAGTGGCAACAATTGATGGGCACAGTGGTGACAATTGCTGGGCACAGTGGTGACAATTGATGGCACAGTGGTGACAATTGATGGCACAGTGGCTGCATTTGATGGCATGGCACAGTGGCGACAATTGATGGCAGAGTGGTGACAATTGATGACACAGTGGCTGCATTTGATGGGCACAGTGGCTGCATTTTAAGGGCACAGTGGCTGCCTTTGATGGGCACAGTGGTTGCAATTGATGGGCACAGTAGCTGCGTTTCATGGGCACAGTGAGGCTGCAATTGTTTTTTTTTTTTTTTCGTTTGTTTGCGCCCCCCCCCCCCAAATTTTGAGCACCAGCCGCCACTGATGGACAGCCTTAGAAGTTGATCAGGGATGATAATCATCATGTGCTCTAGGTATCTGGTCAGGGCTGAACATTGAGATCTAGGCTCTGCTGTATGCATAGAGCATTCCCAGTAAGTGTAGCAGAATCGCAGTCAAAATAGGAAGTCATAATGCCTACGTTCCCTTGTAATTATATATAATTTTTTGGGGAATATATGGATACAATAGGATGGGGTGAGGATGCTCCTATATACTAAAGTACAGACCACACTGTATAAACAGACCTTGTGTTGCAAAAACAAATGCAAGGGAGACATCTATTATTATATTATAATATATTATATTATATTTATTGAAGAATCACGTTTAATTACATTTATTTTTTTTGCCCGCTTACTGGCCTGAGGGATGTACATTTGCATCATCTATAAAGTGATGCAAATGAGTCTGCCCTTGTCTGTCGGAGAGAGAACATGTGCCTACATGGCAGGTAGGGCGCTCCATAATTATTTGTGCAGGCCAGTCAAACAACGCAAAGGGTTAAGCCCGCTGATACTTTTGGAATGTTCCCCTTTTCCCCTTGGAACATTTCCGGTGGAGTCTGATGGGAAAATCACTGTTTACATATTTATAACCTTGACAAGCCAAGCTCTGGCTGAGCGAGGAGGGAACACAGCAGCTGTGTGTGAGGGGCATCCAATCTCATTAATAGTGGACATCTTCCCTTCCTGCAGACCACCTGTGTGATCCCTCCATAGGGAATCCAAAGATCTCTAATTCCTACATTTCTCCTTGCAGATGAATTCCAGCTTAATCAGAATCTGATCACTAAACACAGCCAATGTCAGAGTTGGGGGGGGGGGGGGGGATTATTACAACCAGTTAAGGGTGGAGCAAATAATTAAAGTGGAACTTAACTCAGAAAGTGGAGATTTGCCCCGAAATTCCTCCTGAAAAGTAGCAGTGCATTTCCTTATATGTGAGTGTATCTAGGCACTCCTGTTCTGTAGCCTCATAGCTGTATATCTGCAGGATAAGATCTAAGGCACTGCTGTCTCTGAATGCTAGTCTCAGGAGATTTGGGGTGAGATTTAATGTTGTCACTTCTGTGCTGATAACTGGTCTCTTTGCTGGAGAGGAAGCTGTACCTGAGGACCTGCAGTGCATGTATCTCCCTACCTTTGCTTCATCTGTTTTGTGGATCTGTGGATTCTTCCACCTCTATCACTAGTCATCAGTTCATCGGTCATCAAGGGGGTAACTCTATAATAGACCAGAGCCTCAAACAAGCTCACTCTGAATCTCTGCTGCTGATCCAAATTTGTGTGGAGATACGTGCACGTGAGAAGCACATCTGTTCAGTTCAGTTACCGTATTTATCGGGGTATTGCGCGCTCCGGCGTATAGCGTGCACCCCTAATGTGGACCCGCATTCCTGTAAAAAAAACATTTTAGTACTTCGGCGGCCTCGTTGGGTCTGGCGTCCGTCTGCGGCTTTGGTGGTGTCCTCCTCGTCGGGTCCGTCTGCGGCTTCGGTGGTTTTCTCCTCGTCGGGTCCGTCTGCGGCTTTGGTGGTGTCCTCCTCGTCGGGTCCGTCTGCGGCTTCGGTGGTGTCCGTCTGCGGCTTCGGTGGTGTCCTCCTCGTCGGGTCCGTCTGCGGCTTCGGTGGTGTCCTCCTCGTCGGGTCCGTCTGCGGCTTCGGTGGTGTCCTCCGCGTCGGGTCCGTCTGCGGCTTCGGTGGTGTCCTCCTCGTCGGGTCCGGCGTCCGTCTGCGGCTTCGGTGGTGTCCTCCCGGCTTCTCCCGCACTGTCTCCCCGTCGAATCGCCGCTTCCCGCGCTCAGTTTGAATGCCTGCGCCGACATATACCGAGTGCAGTACCCTCGGCTACATTCGGCCAGGCTCGGCTTCGCTCGTGCTCACGCTCTGTGACGTTTATGCGTGAGCACGAGCGAAGCCGAGCCTGGCCGAATGTAGCCGAGTGTACTGCACTCGGTATATGTCGGCGCAGGCATTCAAACGGAGTGCGGGAAGCGAGTATCGGCGTATATCGCGCACCCACGATTTCCCCCTTATTTTAAGGGGAAAAAAAGTGCGCGGTATACGCCGATAAATACGGTACTTCTTAATCTCTGCTTTATTACAGGCAGTGCTAAGCACTTTACACACAGCACAATACGTCAATATTATGTTAATGTGAGTCTAAAAGGCACATCTGATTGGCTGAAGCTTGCTCATCACTTGTCCAGTCACCTATTTCCTCATTCTTCTGATGCGTGGGAGCAGGGGGCAAACGCCATCTTTAGCTTCTCCAGTCATCCTGATGGGAGTGGTGTTACTAGAGACCATCTTGAGTAAGGACTTTATTAAAGCAGTTTTCATATATATATACAAAGTAGAATATATACTTTATAGTATAGAAAAGATGCATAGAAACATGTATACACATAAGAAAATAGGCATTTTTTTTATGATTATCACATTCCTTCACAACTCTGATATGGGGAAGAAAAGCCTCGCCTTTACCAAGATGGCGGCTTTCATATAAAGACAAGTGCAGAACAAGGCATGGTAAGTCAGCGATGGGGAAGAGATCAGCTGTTTGGAGACAACGGGCAATACTGGTGACTAGCCTCGTGCCCTCTGACTGCCTTTTTTAGGGCACAGTTTTTTTAGTTCAGTTTTCTATTTAGATTTTTACAAAAAAAAAAACGTAGAAAAGTGGTGACTTTCCACAAAAGATGTTTCTGTAACCATACATACACACTCAGATTGTAATGTTTTGGATAGAAGAAGGATATTCCTGTCCACATATTATCTTATGGGGGAAATAACTCCATCTGTCTCTCTAAATATTGTGATAGTGTGAGGCCCTGCCACTGTAAAAATGTAGGCAAAAAAGACACAGGATTCGCTCTAAGGGTTAAGGCGAAGTTCCAGACTATCATTTCTGAGCAGAGAAAGCTGTGTTTTTGTCTTTCTCTGGATTCAGTAAACCTGGATTGGGGCCTGGAGCTTAAAGGTTCCAAAGTGTCTTGGGTGGGACTGCAACTTCAATCCTGTGTCCAGATTTTACTGCATGGCTTCAGCCTGTGAGAGAACACAGGTGTGCAGGGTCGTTATACTGTATACTCAAGCCTGAGGATAGCTCAGGGCTCCCATGTTGGAGACAGAAGGTCTCACCCAGGGGTCAGAGGAGCCCCAACCAGGAGTCGGAGGACAGAAGGTCTGACCCAGGGGTCAGAGGAGCCCCAGCCAGGAGTCGGGGTACAAAAGGTCTCACTCAGTGGTCAGAGGAGCCCCAGCCAGGAGTCGGAAGACAGAAAGTCTCACCCAGCAGTCAGAGGATCCACAACCAGGAGTCAGAAGACAGAAGGTCTCACCCAGAAGTCAGAGGAGCCACAACCAGGAGTCGGAGGATAGAAGGTCTCACCCAGGGGTCAAGGGAGCCCCAGCCAGGAGTCAGGGGACAAAAGGTCTCACCCAGCGGTCAGAGGAGCCCCAGCCAGGAGTCAGAAGACAGAAAGTCTCACCCAGCAGTCAGAGGATCCATAACCAGGAGTCAGAAGACAGAAGGTCTCACCCAGGAGTCAGAGGATCCATAACCAGGAGTCGGAGGACAGAAGGTCTCAACCAGGGGTCAGAGGAGCCCCAGCCAGGAGTCGGAAGACAGAAAGTCTCAACCAGGGGTCAGAGGAGCGGGAGCCCCAGCCAGGAGTCGGGGGACAAAAGGTCTCACCCAGCGGCCAGAGGTGCACCAGCCAGGAGTCGGGGGACAGAAGGTCTCACCCAGGGGTCAGAGGAGTCCCAGCCAGGAGTCAGAGGATAGAAGGTCTCACCCAGGGGTCAGAGGAGCCCCAGCCAGGAGTCGGGGGACAAAAGGTCTCACCCAGCGTTCAGAGGTGCTCCAGCCAGGTGTCGAGGGACAGAAGGTCTCACCCAGTGGTCAGAGGAGCCCCAGCCAGGAGTCGGAAGACAGAAAGTCTCACCCAGGAGTCAGAGGAGCCACAACCAGGAGTCGGAGGACAGAAGGTCTCAACCAGGAGTCAGAGGAGCGGGAGCCCCAGCCAGGAGTCGGGGGACAAAAGGTCTCACCCAGCGGTCAGAGGTGCACCAGCCAGGAGTCGGGGGACAGAAGGTCTCACCCCGGGGTCAGAGGAGCCCCAACCAGGATTCGGGGGACAAAAGGTCTCACCCAGCGTTCAGAGGTGCTCCAGCCAGGTGTCGAGGGACAGAAGGTCTCACCCATGGGTCAGAGGAGCCCCAGCCAGGAGTTGAGGGTTAGAAGGTCTCAACCAGGGGTCAGAGGTGCCCCAGCCATCAGCCAGGAGACAGGAGGTCTGGTCTTGGGAGTCAGGTCACCTTCTATCAGGGTGTCAGTAGAGCCCCTATCCAGAGGCCAGAAATGGGCCATGTAACAGGATGCTGGGACTAAAGACTAAGAAAGTCAAGTGAACCAGGAAAGCTGGGCAATGCTGATATGGGAGCCAGGGGCTCAGCATTTTCAGTTGCCTATTCATGTCGAAGGTGGAAACCCCTGTATGATGATTATATGTACTTGCCGTTAATTTAATAAAAGTCTGCCATGCACTATAATACAGTTTGGACTGGTGCAACTCATTGAGAAAAAGCATCTACCACATGAGTATAATCACCCCAACACTACAATATCTATCTATCTATCTATCTATCTATCTATCTATCTATCTATCTATCTATCTATCTATCTCGTTTTCTATCTCCAGTACCAAGCAGCAGAGCGATCCTCTCTCAGGGCAGCAGTGAGTAATTCTGTAAATATTTGGCCAGCGCTTGTCTATGTATCAAAGCTTTTGGTTGGAACATCTCGCTGTGCGTCATCTGCGGTTTGGAGATCCACAGAAAGTCATTTCTTCTTCATGCAACTCTGATCTGTTATATAAACCTCTGAGAGGCCAGATCAACCGGTGTACACCACGTACCTCCTCAGACTTCCTGTATCCTGACACCGATAGCTAAACCTGCTGCCGTCCGCACATCTCCGATATGTTGTAGGAGGTTTACACCAGATATATCCTCACTTTCCATGAGCGACGTATCAAGTGTCTCTCTTTCCCGTTGTCAACTGTTACTTTTTACGGCTTTTGTAGTTTTGAAAAGTAATTCTGCTTCCACCATTTAATCTGACTCATTTTGGTTTATCAATAAATTACAAATAAGACACAACTGGGGCTGTTAGTTACATCATCAAGAAGTGTCTTAAACTTTTCAATCAAGCCCTTAACAGAGCCTTTCTTAAAGTGGTTGTAAAGCTTTGCTTTTTTAAAAAATAACAAACATGTTATACTTACCTCCACTGTGCAGCTCGTTTTGCACAGAGTGGCCCCGATCCCCATCTTCTGGGGTCCATCGGCGGCTGTCTCGCCTCCTCCCCGCATTAGCTAACCCCTTCTGGGAAGTGCTTGCGGCATACTCCCGAGTCCTTTATCCGGCGTCCATAAGCCGCAGACTGCAGTACTCGACCCCGCCCTCCGACCCTTGCGTCATTGGAGTTGATTGACAGCAGCGCGAGCCAATGGCTGCGCTGTTATCCATCTATCCAATGAAGAGCCGAGAACAGCTGAGAACGCGGGACTTTCGAGGTCTCAGGTAAGTAAACAGGGGGTGAATCCAAAAAAAGTTCATAAAGTGTTCAATCTCCGTGCAATTCCAATATAAATCACAGGTATGTGCTGAAAATATCCCAGGAAACTGTGTCTGTTTAGAAGGATAGAAGAAAGCCTCCACCTCCTATCTCTAATCTGCTTACCGACTTAAGTGGATCCCTAATAAAAGAGATCATAAGCACATTTGGCTCATCAGCCCTGGTGTTTCTCAGACAATCCAGCAAATTGGTCTCCACCTCAGTAATCACAATGTATCTCTCCAATAGGTCACCCCACAAGTAGTGGCCCAAAAAGGAAAAAAGAAGCCAACATAGAGCAGTATTGCAATGTAAAAGGCAATTTATTAGGACATCAGTTGCACTCACATTTCAGTAGGAAAAAAATGGGCGTTTGTTTTATAATAGCCGGCCGGCTATCTCATACCGCTCGTCCTTCCGGATGGCAGTGAAGGTACACAAATGGTGACGTCAGCACGCCGCTCCTCCCTACGCCGTTTCGTCCAATAGCAGACTTCCTCCAGGGGCACGATAGGTAAGTAAACAGGGGGGCTGGGGGGCCTGCAATCGCCGAATGTTTTTTAATTTTAATGCATAGGATGCAAAAGCATGAACCTTTACAACCCCTTTAAGCGTTTTAACATTGAGGAACCCTTGAAATAACTTTCCAGACTCAAGGAACCCCTACTAATAATTTCTATGTCAAAAGTTCACATTAGTGTCATGCTCCTTACATTTGTGGTCTATGGGAAGAGCTCCCCCCCTCGCCCCTTCCTCCACAGATAACTAAAAAGTTCATAGTGGTTACTCATCTGAGATGCAGACATTGCTCAGTGCTCAAGGAACCCTTAGCATGGATGAAGGGGAGGAGAATGCAAGGGCACACCTTAATGAGAGGGCACACCTGGGCAATGCCCAGGGGCCCCAGCTGCATGGGGGGCCCCTGCATTTTCCCAAAGCAGCTGGTCCTTGAGCTCACACTGCCCCAAAATTGGGGGCCCCATGGTGGCACTGAGAGTGATTGATACACAGGGGAGACAAGCTGGTAGCGGTGCAGAGGGGCCATAGTGATGGGGAGGCATCAATCTAGCAGATATATTATATGCACAGGACAGCTTTGTTACTTTATGTATGTAGTATTTTCCCAGTGTTTCTTTGCTGTACAGAATGATTGATTAATGTAGGTAATGCGGAGCTCCACCCAAAGGGGGAAGCTTCGTTTATCTGTCTCCTTCCTTCTTGATGTCAGTTTACCTGCACTGTCTCCATTGTAGGGGCCCCAGAGCATTACTTTGCCCAGGGGCCCATGATGCTGTTAAGACGGCCCTGGTTGGTCCTACATACAGTATATATTTCACCTGTTCTGTTTTCTGGTTTTCTAGAGCTGTCGACTTGATCCACAATTCCTATACTAATTTCAATATCTTTCTGTTTTTAGAACCATACAGAGTATATATCACCCAAGTACACCTCCAGCATCCGATTTTCCAAACATGAGCTTATCGCACTCGTGGTTCCTGCCGCTGAGCGTTCTTCTCCTTGTGGATCAGTGCCATGGCCTATTCCTGCCCAACAACACCTTTTTGGAGAACTTTTTAAGCAAATACAGTAACAGCGACACTCCTCATTCCCGGAGCAAAAGGGCCATCTCCAGGTCGGATAAAGAGGAGATCCTACAACTGCACAACAAGCTACGAGGGCAGGTTCACCCATCGGCTTCCAACATGGAGTTCATGGTGAGTTGTCAGATCTGATTAACATTCTAAAACATGAATAGCTATAGCTGTATGGTTGAGCTTGCTGTCCAGTGGCATTGTTATCCTAAGACATTTGTCATAAAATTTGTGTGATTTTTTTTTGCTTTTTTGGAGTTTGATTTAGGTCATTGACCAGGCCATTATTTGGTGTTGGGGATTTAGGACTATTTTGTTTAGCTTTATCTCCAACTTGGATTTTGCTGCAAGTCCATGTTTGAAGGGGCAACCGTTTGACTGAGGGCCAGTTCACACCAGACGCAGTTCAGTTCTGTGTTTTTTTTATGCACAAAATGCATGCACAGGCCCAGTTTCAAGTAGGGCGGCGTAACTTTGTGCAGGCGTAGCGTATCTTCTTTACGCTACGCCGCCGCAACTTAGAGAGGCAAGTGCAGTATTCAAAAAGCTTACGGCGGCGTAGCGTAAATGGGCCGGCGTAAGCGCGCGTAATTCAAAGTAGTCAGGTCGTGGGCGTATTGGATTTAAATTAAGCGTGACCCCATGTAGATGCATGGCCGAACAAACGGCGCATGCGCGCGCATGCTCAGTATCACGTCGAATTTTCAAAGTAAATTACGCCCGCTCAATGCTTAGGCGACGTGAACGTAACCTACGCCCAGCCCCATTCACGGACGACTTACGCAAACGACGTAAAATACGATGCCGTTCGTACGTTTCCGACGTCCATACCTAACATGACTTACCCCTGCTTTATGAGGGGTAACTTTACGCCGGTCCGACGCCTTACGTAAACGATGTATCTTGATACGCCGGGCGCACGTACGTTCGTGAATCGGCGTATCTAGCTAATTTGCATATTCTACGCGGAAATATACGGAAGCGCCCCTAGCGGCCAGCGTAAATATGCACCCTAAGATACGACGGCGTATGAGACTTGTATCTAGGCAACTGTGAGGCGTATCTGATTCTATGAATCAGGCGCGGAGATGCGACACCTCACACTCAGAGTTACGACGGCGTATCTGGAGATACGCCGTCGTAACTCCTTTGTGAATCTGGGCCACAGTGTTTTCCATGTATTCCAATGGCTCTAGTTGGCTCTAGTTCACACCATGCAGTCAGTTTCTGCACCAGAAACTGTCCGGAAACTGACTGCATGGTGTGAGCTAGAGCCAACTAGAGCCATTGGAATACATGGAAAACACTGTGCATGCATTTTTAGTGCAGAAAAAATTTACACAAAACTGTACGGAACTGCGTCTGGTGTGAACTGGCCCAAAGCCCATGTTAGGAGCTTCCTAAATAGGCTAAAGTAACAATGAAGCCCTGTAGGCCAACTTAAAGTGGATGTAAACACACTCTCATCCTTTCTAAACTACTAAAATAGTGCTGATCTATAAGGATATAGATGCCTCCTGCATGTATCCTTACCTGTCAAATGTCTCCCCTCTGTCTGTTATGAGACCCGAAAAACTGCAGATTCTGTGGGTTGGTCTGTTATCTGGAGCTTAATGGGTGGAGTTGTGATGTCAGTAGACCCGCCCTCCTCTAGGAGAGTCAGGACGCCCACTAAAACACACTTCCTTTCTCTATCTGCAATGTAGAGAGCGTCCTGACTCTCCTGTAGCATACCCCCCAACCGTCCCGGATTCCGCGGGATCCTCCTGGAATTCTAAGTGTGTCCCGGGGTCCCGTGGACTAGACTAGATTCCCGGAAAACAGGGCCCCAGGCGCGACATTACGGGAGGCGACATTCCGTGCCTCCATGTTTGATTTCCCCTGCCATGTTTGGTGTTCGGTACCTGGCCTGTGATTGGGCGTATTGGCGTCATGTGCGTCGTGGGGCTGGCCTATCTGCGAACGTCTTGAAGTCCCGCCTCCGCACATGACCGCTATACGCCCAATCACAGTGCGGGAAATACGGATGATGGTGGTGCAGGTGGAAGGGGGTGCTGCAGGTGGATGGCGCTGGCGGGGATTCGGAACAGAGGTATTTGCACAGGTAGGAGAAACACCCCCTGCTCTACAATGCTGATCCCCGCTCCCCCCCTTGCTCAACAACTCTGATCCCCCCCGGCTAACAACTTTGATCCCCGTCCCCCCCCCGCTCAACAACCTTACCTTGACCCCCCCCCCCCCCGCTCAACAAGATGTCCCGCATTGGATTTATTAAATGTTGGGAGGTATGCTGTAGTCCAAGAGAGGGTGCAAGCACGACACTCCACACCAGGGAGAAAGCCTTGCATTACGGTGTGGAGTTACAGACAGAAGAACAGGAAGTGAGGATTTCTCAGAAGAAATAAGGACATTTAAAAGCAAAATGGAAGGATGAGGTAAGTGAAGGAGGACTGCACTAAGCTAAAGGAAGCTATTTAGGGGAAAAAAAATGTACCTTTAGAACCCCTTTAAGCCCCGGACCATTTTTGCTGGTCGAAGACCAGACCACTTTTTGCGATTCGGCACTGCGCGTCCACAATGCTGCTTCTTAAAGGGGACGTATATATACGTCCTTGTGCCTGCTCGTGCCATTCTGCCGACGTATATCTGCATGCGCCGATCAGCATGTGGTTAAGCAAAAAAATGAAAAAAAAAAAATGTCCACACATTAAAGCCAGAGGTATTAGATAGCAGTAGGACCATAGGTGTGAAGGTAAAAAAAAAGAAGAAATTTTATAAAAACTACAGCGATCCTAACCCTTCCCTATCCCATCCAAGACTAAAAGGAAAGCTTTTGATGGCTCTCCACAGCAAACAAGTCAAGAAGCTCATTTTGGACTCTACAAATTTGATGACCTTTGGGCAGGGGCGGACTGACAACTCATGGGGCCCCCTGGGCAATAGAAGATTATGGGGCCCCCTGGGCAATAGAAGATTATGGGGCCCCTGGGCTTACAGATGGCCACCACGCCAGGAGGCAGTGCAGAGGCGGGGCAGCTAAAATCTCGGGATTTTCACATCAAAAGCATGTCGGTTTCGGACATATCGGGGACAGATGTAAAAAAAACACAGATTTTTACATACTGTCCCTGGTTTTACTGAGCCTGGCAACCCTGATGGGGCCCCCTAGTGGCATGGGGCCCTCGGGCAGTGCCCGAGTGACTTAATGGTCAGTCCGCCCCTGCCTGTGGGACACCAACTCAACTTTAAAAGGCTCCTCTATAAAATATTCTTTAAATATTCAGGAAAAGTGTGAAATGAAGTGCAGTTCCAGAATCAGCTGAAGCTGCACAGATCTCTTCCTCCGCATCTTAGCCATAAGTCTTCTTTTCTAAAGAAAGCAAAACTTTGACAGATCAGCATCCAGATGGTTCTCCTTGGGCCCAGATGTTTAGCTCCCGTTTAGCCCAATCTGCTGAAAAAAGGCTCTTCTGTGTGACACTGAACAGGATCTATTCTGGTAAGCGAGGTCCCAGCAGAGCCCGGAGCGGGGCCAAAATCCTGAGCGAGGGGCTCCTGGGCCCAGAAAAGACAGCTGAGCGAAGTATTTGGCTTGGCGCGGGATATGAAAGCTCCGAGATGACATACTGTTTGCTCGCGGCCATTAGAGCCGGCAGCGTTTTATATTTGTCCTCTGCTCAATGCACTTTTCTTGCGGGAAAAACAGAAGCTTTTCTTTAAGCAGAAAGTTGGGAAGAACAAATTTAGGAAGGGCGGGATCCTTTGACTATTAATGAACCACAAAAGACGAGGAACAAGTTGGGCTGTGTAATAAAATATTAGGAACATTCAGGGGTAAATGTGGAGAGGTTTAATCTATTAGTGAACAGCGAGGATATACAGTATAAAGGATAAACCATTTATTGGCCAACCTCAACTGGCATCTGAATCGGTCCCTAATATCCTCATTTTCTAGAATTATTTGATGTTGCTTTAATCATTCTGCCAGATGAATATCAGCATTATGAATAGTGCTTTTCATTGCATTGAATTTGTTTGATTTAAATTAAGCAAACCTCCTAAAAATCTCTTCTCCCTGACATGTTTGCTGTACTGGTTGACAAGCTCTGCACTGATCTAATGCCCCCTGCTACACGGATCGATGATCTCTGCACTGATCTAATGCCCCCTGCTACACGCATTGATGATCTCTGCACTGATCTAATGCCCCCTGCTACACGGATTGATGATTTCTGCACTAATCTAATGCCCCCTGCTACACGGATTGATGATCTCTGCACTGATCTAATTCCCCCTGCTACACGGATTGATGATCTCTGCACTGATCTAATGCCCCCTGCTACACGGATTGATGATCTCTGCACTGATCTAATGCCCCCTGCTACACATATTGATGATCTCTGCACTGATCTAATGCCCCCTGCTACAGGGATTGATGATCTCTGCACTGATCTAATGCCCCCTGCTACACGGATTGATGATCTCTGCACTGATCTAATGCCCCCTGCTACACGGATTGATGATCTCTGCACTGATCTAATGCCCCCTGCTACACGGATTGTTGATCTCTGCACTGATCTAATGCCCCCTGCTACACGGTTTGATGATCTCTGCACTGATCTAATGCCCCCTGCTACACGGATTGATGATCTCTGCACTGATCTAATGCCCCCTGCTACAGGGATTGATGATCTCTGCACTGATCTAATGCCCCCTGCTACACGGATTGATGATCTCTGCACTGATCTAATGCCCCCTGCTACACGGATTGATGATCTCTGCACTGATCTAATGCCCCCTGCTACACGGATTGTTGATCTCTGCACTGATCTAATGCCCCCTGCTACACGGTTTGATGATCTCTGCACTGATCTAATGCCCCCTGCTACACGGATTGTTGATCTCTGCACTGATCTAATGCCCCCTGCTACACGGTTTGATGATCTCTGCACTGATCTAATGCCCCCTGCTACACGGACTGATGATCTCTGCACTGATCTAATGCCCCCTGCTACACGGATTATTGATCTCTGCACTGATCTAATGCCCCCTGCTACACGGATTGATGATCTCTGCACTGATCTAATGCCCCCTGCTACACGGATTGATGATCTCTGCACTGATCTAATGCCCCCTGCTACACCGATTGATGATCTCTGCACTGATCTAATGCCCCCTGCTACACCGATTGATGATCTCTGCACTGAACTTGCGTTCCCTGCTATGTTGATGGACAAGCTTAGCACTAACCTCATACTCCCTACAACACTAACTGACAAGCTCTATACTGATCTGATCCTTCCTGCTGCACTAATTGAGGAGCTCTACACTGATTTTATGTACTGATGGACAAGCTCAGCACTATCCTCATACTCCCTGCTACATTGATTGTCAAGCAAGCTGTGCACTAATTTGATCCTCCCTGCTACACTGAGTGATGAGCTCTACACTAATTTCATATTCCTCACTATGCCAATGGACAAGCTTAGCACTAACCTCATACTCCCGACTACACTGACGGACAAGATCTGCACTGATCTGATCCTCCCTGATACACTGAGTGATGAGCTCTGCATATAACTGCTATACTGATGGACTAGCTTAGCACTCCCTACTACAATGATAGACAAGCTCTGTACTGATCTGATCCATGTAATGGACAAGCCTAGCACTAACCTCATATTCCCTACTATTGTGATGGACAAGCCTAGCACTAACTTCATATTCCCTACTATTGTGATGGACAAGCCTAGCACTAACCTGATGTTCCCTACTATAGTGATGGACAAGCCTAGTACTAACCTCATATTCTCTACAATTGTTATAGACAAGCCTAGCACTAACCTCATATTCCCTACTATTGTGATGGACAAGTCTAGTACTAACCTCATATTCCCTACTATAGTGATGGACAAGCCTAGTACTAACCTCATATTCCCTACTATTGTGATGGACAAGTCTAGTACTAACCTCATATTCCCTACTATAGTGATGGACAAGCCTAGTACTAACCTCATATTCCCTACTATTGTGATGGACAAGCTTAGCACTAACCTCATATTCTCTACAATTGTTATAGACAAGCCTAGCACTAACCTGATATTCCCTACTATTGTGATGGACAAGCCTAGCACTAACCTCATATTCTCTACAATTGTTATAGACAAGCCTAGCACTAACCTCATATTCTCTACAATTGTTATAGACAAGCCTAGCACTAACCTCATATTCTCTACTATTGTGATGGACAAGCCTAGCACTAACCTCATATTCTCTACTATTGTTATAGACAAGCCTAGTACTAACCTGATATTCCCTACTATTGTGATGGACAAGCCTAGCACTAACCTCATACTCCCTACTCATTGACTGACAAGCTTTGCACTAATTTGCTCCTCCCTGAAACACTGAGTTATGAGCTATGCAATGACATCATATTACCTACTTAGTGATGGACAAGCTTAGCACTTACCTCAGATTGCCTACTTCAGTGACTGACAAGCTCTGCACTCACCTGATCCTACCTGCTATATTGAGTCATGGGCCCAGATTCAGAAAGAAGATACGACGGCGTATCTCCTGATACGCCTCCATAGCTCTGAGTCCGGCCGTCGTATCTATGCGCCTGATTCATAGAATCAGGTTACGCATAGATATCCCTAAGATCCGACAGGTGTAAGTGACTTACACCGTCGGATCTTAGGCTGCAATCTTACGCTGGCCGCTAGGTGGCACTTCCGTTTGTATACGCGAGGAATATGCAAATGAGGAGTTACGCCGATTCAGAAACGAACGACCGCCCGGCGCTTTTTTTTTTACGTCGTTTGCATACGGCTTTTTCGGGCGTATAGTTACCCCTGTTATATGCGGCGTATCCTATGTTAAGTATGGACGTCGTTCCCGGGTCGAATTTTGAATTTTTTACGTCGTTTGCATAAGTCGTTCGTTCACGTCGAAACCAATGACGTCCTAGCGACTTCATTTAGAGCAATGCACGCTGGAAAATTTGACGGACGGAGTTCGTTCGGCGCGGGACGCGCCTGATTTAAATTTTACACGCCCCCTACCCGCAGGGATTTGAATTCCGCCGGGGGATTTACGATACGCCGCCGCAAATGTACAGGCAAGTGCTTTCTGAATAAAGCACTTGTCTCAAAAACTTGCGGCGGCGGATCGTAAATGAAGATCCGCTAATCTATCTGAATCTAGCCCATGATCTCTGCGCTGACCTCATGATCTCTGCTATACTGATGGATAAGCTTAGCACTGTCCTCATAGTTGCCTTCTACACTGTCTGACAAGCTCAGTACTGATTCTATCCTCCTTTCTACACTGATTGAAAAGCCCTTCACTGACTGCATCCACCATGCTTCATGAATTGACAAGCTCTGCACTGACCTCATCCTACCTAGATTTCTAAGAGTATATAGATTTATTGCAGCTGTGCAATTCAGATTTTTTTATATAATCACTTGCAACCAGATTTAGTAGGCTTTTCACAGCGCTCCTAGACATAACTGCTACTTCTAGTCACATGACTTTGTAATGCGCAACCTCACTCCCTGGAACTGCAGAGGGCCCAGCTAGGACCGGGGGCCACTCTGCCTTGCATTTTTCTGGCTCAGAACATTTACAAAATAGGGACAGCAGCATCTAAAAAGATGTAGGGGGTTTGGCGGATAGGCCGCCTCCCCCTTAGTCACTTATTTGCTGCATTCTTCGTATTTGGCCGGAGTGTACCTTTAAATCTGACGCCACGTGTGCCCAGCATGCCACTCATGTGAAAAATTAAATCATGGCGACTGAATGATTAAAAATGTCAACTTTCCCGTAAAGTGCATGAAGCAGAACAAATCGATATAATCAACCGCGGCGCTCATTTCACTTCCAATTCTGAAGATCAAACGCTGCCGCGCCAAACTGCCAACCGCTAAAATAAACTTAACCTGCAGGGCAACCCCCGGAAAAATGCAAAACACACAACTGAATTTTCATTCCTGCCAAAACATTCATCTGTGCTGCATGACTGCATGGGATAAAAAGGGTGACACCACTATTCATGGACTGCAGTGACATCACCGCTCTCCAGATATAAGATATATTATACAGGAGTGACATCACCGCTCTCCAGATATAAGATATATTATACAGGAGTGACATCACCGCTCTCCAGATATAAGATATATTATACAGGAGTGACATCACCGCTCTCCAGATATAAGATATATTATACAGGAGTGACATCACCGCTCTCAGATATAAGATATATTATACAGGAGTGACATCACCGCTCTCCAGATATAAGATATATTATACAGGAGTGACATCACCACTCTCCAGATATAAGATATATTATACAGGAGTGACATCACCGTTCTCCAGATATAAGATATATTATAGAGGAGTGACATCACCGCTCTCCAGATATAAGATATATTATACAGGAGTGACATCACCGCTCTCCAGATATAAGATATATTATAGAGGAGTGACATCACCGCCCTCCAGATATAAGATATATTATAGAGGAGTGACATCACCGCCCTCCAGATATAAGATATATTATACAGGAGTGACATCACCACTCTCCAGATATAAGATATATTATACAGGAGTGACATCACCGCTCTCCAGATATATTATACAGGAGTGACATCACCGCCCTCCAGATATAAGATATATTATAGAGGAGTGACATCACCGCCCTCCAGATATAAGATATATTATACAGGAGTGACATCACCGCTCCCCAGATATAAGATATATTATACAGGAGTGACATCACCGCTCTCCAGATATAAGATATATTATACAGGAGTGACATCACCGCTCTCCAGATATAAATTATAACAAGCAGATTTTAGTTTGAAATTTTTCATTTGAAGAACGTTCGTTTGATTTTCTAAGTGTTAGTGATGTCAAATCGTCTTTTTATTTTTTAACGTAGTGATGAGAAAATTCGAAGGAGTAGGATGGAAATTTTTTCTCAAACAAATACATTTCTAACAGTGAATTTTTTTATTCAGCAAAATCCATTCATTCTAAAATCCAATCAGAAAGCAATGCAAATCCACTTTGCACTACAAGTGCAAACTACGGGCCAGATTCACGTAGGAAGGCGTAACTTTGTGCGGGTGTAGCGTATCCTATTTATGCTACGCCTCCACAACTTAGACGGGCAAGTGCAGTATTCACAAAGCACTTGCTCCGTAAGTTGCGGCGGCGTAGCGTAAATGGGCCGGCGTAAGCGCGCGAAATTCAAAGTAGGCTGTAGTGGGCGTGTTGTATGGTAATGCCTTGTGACCTCACGTAAATGACGCGCCTAACGAACGGCACATGCGCCGTCCGTGGACGTATGCCAGTGCGTATGTTCAAAATCACATCTCAAATAGTCAGTGCTTTCGGCGCGAACGTAACCTACGCCCAGCCCCATTCTGAATTGGCTTACACAAACAACATAAACGACGTGAAATTCAAAGGCTGTTCCGACGTCCATACTTAACATTGGCTGCGCCATCTTTTTGGTGGTTTATCTTTACGCCTGCAAAACGCCTTACGTAAACGGCGTAGCTTACTGCGACGGGCGTACGTACGTTCGTGAATAGGCGTATCTTGCTCATTTACATATTCTCGGCGTAAATCGACGTACACGCCCCTAGCGGCCAGCGTAAATATGCAGCTAAGATACGACGGCGTAGGAGACTTACGCCGGTCGTATCTTAGCAACAGAGAAGCGTATCTCAATTTGAGAATACGCTTAAAGATACGACGGCGCAGATTCGGACTTACGACGGCGTATTTACTGATACGCCATCGTAAGTCTTTGTGAATCTGCCTATACAAGTGATAAGTATACATGAAATTGCACTGAAAGTGCAGTTGCTGTAGATCCGAGGGGGACATGCAAGGAAAATAAAAAAAAAGCATTTTTGCTTGTACATGATTGGATGATAAAATCAGCAGGGCTTCCCCTCATTTTAGATCTACCCCTTTAGATTTACAGCGACTGCACCTCCAAGTGCACTTTCAGTGCAATTTCAAGTGCACTTTGTACTTGTAGTGCAAAGTGGATTCGCCTTTAGTAAACAACCCCCTATGTAATGTTGCGCACATTCCAGCAGCGCAGCGGTGTGAACGAAGCCTGAATCTTATAAGCTAAATTTTTCAAATGTCCAAAAAAGAGTTACTTTGTTTCATAAATATTGCCCCTGATCCCGAGTGTCCATTGTAATGTATAGGGATCAATCTTTCAGTGCTAATGTAAATCTGCTGTCGTCTGATTGGTCGGGAGATGAGCACAGACGAGGTGAGGTGGGGGGGGGGGGTGAGTGGTAGCAGAGGGAGTTTATTGCAGGTAACGACGCTGCCCGCAGAGGTATGAGCTGGGTGAGACTGAAGCTCATTCTAGCAGTGTGGAAAAGTACCAGGACGGGGCCGAGCTGGCAGACGCAGCCAGAATGTTTGCCACCAAAATTACAGCCTGAGGACCTCGTCTCCTGGTCCGAGGTGACCTGACGTGACTCCGCGCGCGGGATCATTCTAGGAGAGGCCGGGGTGGGCGAAGCGTTTGAACTCGTCGTACGTGAAAAGCACTCGGCGGGCCCGCGCGACCCTCTGCCAACGCCAACACATGGCCCTCTTCTTCCCAAATCATTTGCAGCTTCTCAGTACAAGTGAGAATGGAAGAGTTTTTTTTTTTTTTTTTTTTTTTTTTTAGAGGATTTCCTAATTTAGATGTTTTATTTAGAGAGACGGATTTCATTATCACATAAACATTTCATTCACTGCGCTGGGGAAATTTACATCTGACCTCCGACCTTCCCTTCAGTCTTGCACAGTTGTAGAGGCTCCTTCCTCTGATTTCACCGCACACTGCGAGCTTCTCATAATGTGCATCAGAAGCTGCAACAAAACAGATCAAGCTGCTTCATTTCCTGGCTGGAGGATGTCCAGCATAGGGTGACCACGTGTCCCAGATTGCCCGGGACAGTCCCGCATTGCCCGGGACAGTCCCGTATTTTGCAGGTCTGTCCCGGGCATCTTCATTCCAGGACAATACAGTGTCCCGGAATAAAACTGACACAGCCACCCCCCTCCCGGGACAGTCTGATGCCCCCAAAAAAGGCCGCCACATCACTGCTTTACTCACTGACAGTACTTGTCCTGGCTGGGAATGCCTGAAGGAGCACAATCCCCGTCCCCTGCCTGTGATTGGAGAAATCATAAATCCCGCCTCTTGTGTCCAATCACTGTGCTGTGGTTCGTTACAGCACAAGCTGATTTTTGGGAAGGGAGGGTGTCCCCGAATGGTAGTTTGGAAATGTGGTCACCCTAGTCCAGCATCACTTGCGTTACCAATTCTGACAGGTCGCCTAATCTGATGGAACAAGGGCTCCTGTGAGAAGTACTGAGTCAGGGGGGCGGTGATGTTTTCAAGAAGTTATGTACAGCCCTTCCCACCAGCCTTGATCTGCCCACATTGCACAGGATAGGCTGAATTCTCAGTGATGTCACCGGTCTCTAGTTAATGGATTGACTGCATTTTCAGTGATGTCACCGGTCTCTAGTAAACGGATAGGCTGAATTCTCAGTGATGTCACCGGTCTCTAGTAAATGGATAGGCTGCATTCTCAGTGATGTCACCAGTCTCTAGTGAAGGGATAGGCTGCATTCTCAGTGATGTCACCGGTCTCTAGTGAATGGATAGGCTGCATTCTCAGTGATGTCATCGGTCTCTAGTGAATGGATAGGCTGCATTCTCAGTGATGTCACCGGTCTCTAATGAATGGATAGGCTGCATTCTCAGTGATGTCACCGGTCTCTAGTGAATGGATAGGCTGCATTCTCAGTGATGTCACCGGTCTCTAGTGAATGGATAGGCTGCATTCTCAGTGATGTCATCGGTCTCTAATGAACGGATAGGCAGCATTCTCAGTGATGTCACCGGTCTCTAGTGAGTGGATAGGCTGCATTCTCAGTGATGTCACTGGTCTCTAGTGAATGGATAGGCTGCATTCTCAGTGATGTCACCGGTCTCTAGTGAATGGATAGGCTGCATTCTCAGTGATGTCACCGGTCTCTAGTGAATGGATAGGCTGCATTCTCAGTGATGTCACTGGTCTCTAGTGAATGGATAGGCTGCATTCTCAGTGATGTCACTGGTCTCTAGTGAATGGATAGGCTGCATTCTCAGTGATGTCACCGGTCTCTAGTGAATGGATAGGCTGCATTCTCAGTGATGTCACCGGTCTTTAATGAATGGATAGGCTACATTCTCAGTGATGTCATCAGTATTTAGTAAATGGATAGGCTGCATTCTCAGTGATGTCACCGGTCTCTAGTGAAGGGATAGGCTGCATTCTCAGTGATGTCACCGGTCTCTAGTGAAGGGATAGGCTACATTCTCAGTGATGTCATCAGTATTTAGTAAATGGATAGGCTGCATTCTCAGTGATGTCACCGGTCTCTAGTGAACGGATAGGCAGCATTCTCAGTGATGTCACCGGTCTCTATTAAATGGCTAGGCTATTCGGCCATGTTTGTGAATGTGATCACATTATTATAAATAATTGTACCAATGCTTCAATGATCTTATTTGTCAGTATGCACACATAGGGGCAGCCATAAGCAGGATGTGCTGAGATAATGAACACCGTGGACCCTCTGTGTGCCCTATCCTGCAATCTCAGCACTTGTTCAGCAGCAATGCTGAATGCACAGCTATCAGTGGAAGAATCTACAAGTGTGTATGTGACCCAGGAGCTGGACGGCGAGATAATCTGCCGTATTGTAGCGGAGTGGAGCTTTATGGCAGGAATAGTGTTTCATATGTAGCTGAGAGGTTTGGCACAAGCCGTCCTCCAGGCCAGATGTGGATGGGCTATGCTGGGCCAAAATGTAATCGCTTAGAAGGGCGAAGGCTTCTGGTGTGCTGCTGAATCCTGTATATTTTCCGAGTTCAGTGTGCGTGGATCGAGGCCAAAATCCAGCCTTAAATATATCTATAGGATTGGGGGGGGGGTAATGTGTACTGGATGGAAAAAGAAGAAACATTAATCCAGCCGGGACGTGTCTCCCCCCGATGGGGAGGGGAAGGGATCATCCACTCTGGCGCCTGCCGAGCCTCTGAGCTATGGATGTATGCTTCATTTATAAGGACTGGGCTGACAGTGACAAATGCAGCCTTCCCATTCCTGGAGTTATCACTACACCAAGTCATTGGATAGGCTGCATTCTCAGTGATGTCACTGGTCTCTAGTGAATGGATAGGCTGCATTCTCTGTGATGTCACCGGTCTCTAGTGAAAGGATAGGCTGTATTCTCAGTGATGTCACCGGTCTCTAGTCAGTGGATAGGCTGCATTCTCAGTGATGTCACCGGTCTCTAGTGAGTGGATAGGCTGCATTCTCTGTGATGTCACCGGTCTCTAGTGAAAGGATAGGCTGTATTCTCAGTGATGTCACTGGTCTCTAGTGAATGGATAGGCTGCATTCTCAGTGATGTCAACGATCTCTAGAGAATGGATAGGCTGCATTCTCAGTGATGTCACCGGTCTCTAGTGAATGGATAGGCTGCATTCTCAGTGATGTCAACGATCTCTAGTGAATGGATAGGTTGCATGCTCAGTGATGTCACCAGTCTCTAGTGAATGGATAGGCTGCATTCTCAGTGATGTCACCGATCTCTAGAGAATGGATAGGCTGCATTCTCAGTGATGTCACCGGTCTCTAGTGAATGGATAGGCTGCATTCTCAGTGATGTCAACGATCTCTAGTAAATGGATAGGTTGCATGCTCAGTGATGTCACCGGTCTCTAGTGAATTGATAGGCTGCATTCTCAGTGATGTCAACGATCTCTAGTGAATGGATAGGCTGCATTCTCAGTGATGTCACCGGTCTCTAATAAATGGATAGGCTGCATTCTCAGTGATGTCATCGGTCTCTAGTGAATGGATGGGCTGCATTCTCAGTGACATCACCGGTCTCTAGTGAATGGATAGGCTGCATTCTCAGTGATGTCACCGGTCTCTAGTGAATGGATAGGCTGCATTCTCAGTGATGTCACTGGTCTCTAGTGAATGGATAGGCTGCATTCTCAGTGATGTCACCGGTCTCTAATGAATAGATAGGCTGCACTCTCAGTGATGTCATCGCTCTCTAGTGAATGGATAGGCTGCATTCTCAGTGATGTCACCGGTCTCTAGTTTATGGAAAGGCTGCATTCTCAGTGATGTCACCGGTCTCTAATGAATAGATAGGCTGCACTCTCAGTGATGTCATCGCTCTCTAGTGAATGGATAGGCTGCATTCTCAGTGATGTCACCGGTCTCTAGTGAATGGATAGGCTGAAGTCTCAGTGATGTCACTGGTTTCTAGTGAGTGCATAGGCTACATACTCAGTGATGTCACCACTCTCCAGTTAATAGATAGGCTGCAGTGATGTCACCGACTAAGTTGTCCAATGTCTGTACAAAATGGGTATTTTGGTGTCTGGTTGATGCTGAAGAAGTTTCTTGTCACTCTTGGGGACTCTTCTTGTAAGAACTTTTGCACTTCATTTATATTATGAATAATTCGGAAGGAAGAGTGGGAACACTCAAGGTGATTTTGCAGTAGGAGGATTAAGACTCTAAAGAGGGTGCAGAGCTGGTGTAGTGATTGGTTAGTCGGATACCGCCCATAGATTGCTTTCAGGTAGATCGACCTTTTACTTTTCATCCCATCAGATTTAATTCCACCATCTGATGTGTTCTGAGAATATATTATATATTGTTTAAATCTTTCTAAATGTCTTAGTCTGCTTCTCAGCACTGTGTCAGCCGGTGGAATAATCTTTAGCGGACGTCGCGTTAATCGCGCACTTGTGCTTACTCAGCATATATAATGAAAATCAGATGACAGAAGTGCTTAATGTTAACAAGAATTAAACTCAAAGCCATAACGTTAGTCTGGGAGAAGTCGGGGGTAATTCTCCGCAGGTTCCAAAATGTATCCGAGTGCAGTCACATGTCAGCTGAGGCCAGTGAGTCCTGCTTGGGTCACGCTGCTTTCATGTGATCTACTCCACATCTGGACCCAGTTCTGAGCTGTGCTGGGGGGTGGGAGCGAGAACTGAGCTAGCGGTGGAGATGGAAAGTCTCACATTTTGCTTCTCTGTCAGTTTTTTTTACATATTTTTAAATAGAAAAAAAGACCCCATAATGACAACGTGAAAAAAGTTTGTTTGAAATCTTTGCAAATTTATTAAAAATAAAAAATGAAAAAAAATCCCATGTACATAAGTATCACAGCCTTTGCTTTGACACTCAGAATTGAGCTCAGGTGCTCCTTTTTCCACTGATCATCCTTGAGATGTTTCTACAACTTGATTGGAGTCCACCTGTGGTAAATTCAGTTTATTGGACAGGATTTGGAAAGGCACACACCTGTCTATAGAAGGTCCCACAGTTAACAGTGCATGTCAGAGCACAAACCAAGCCAGTCCAAGGAAATGTCAGTAGACCTCCGAGCAGTGCCGGCCCAAGACATTGTGCTGCCTGGTACCAAGAATGAAATGTTGCCCCCCCCCCCAAAAAAAATATTACACCCACCAAAATGCCCCCACATCCATTATTTTATATCATGATAACTAAAGTGGACCTATCATGGCTCTATACATGTATATAGGAGTATAAAGAGGACCTGTTATGGTTGTTTACATGTATAGGAGTATAAAAAGGACCTGTTATGGCTCTATTCATGCAATTAGCCCCACAGTGGAGCGGAGAGCAGAACAGGAGGAGCGGCCGGGCGGCAATTAGCCCCACAGTGGAGTGGAGTGGAGAGCGGAGTTGGTGGAATGGGATGGCGGGCGGGCGGCAAAGTGCTGCCTGGTACAATGGTACCATCGGGTCCCATGGTAGGGCTGAGACAGGATTGTATGGAGGCACAGATCTGGGGATGGGCACAGAAAAATGTCTGCAGTATTGAAGGTCCAGATGAGCACAGTGGTCTCCATCATCTGTAAATGGTAGAAGTTTGGAATCACCAGGACTCTACCTAGAGCGGGCTGCCCGGCCAAACTGAGCGATCGGGGGAAAGGGCTGTAGAAAGGGAGCTGACAAGGAACCCAATGGTCACTCTGACAGAGCTCCAGAGTTTCTCTTTGGGGAGAGGAGAACCTTCCAGAAGAACAACCATTTCTGCAGCACTCCACCAATCAGGCCTGTATGGTAGAGTGGCCAGATGGAAGCCACTTCTCAGTACAAGGCACATAACAACCTGAAAGACTCTCAAACCTCAAGAAACAAAATTCTCTGTTCTCCTGAAACAAAGATTGAACTCATCAGCGTCATGTCTGAAGGAAACCAAGCACCGCTCATCACCTGGCCAATACCATCCCTACAGTGAAGCATGGTGGTGGCGACGGCTTCATGCTGTGGAGATGTTTTTTGTGGCAGGAACTGGGAGACTAGTCAGGATCAAGGGAAAGATAAAATGCAGCAATGTACAGAGACATCCTTGATGAAAACCTGCTCCAGAGCACTCTGGACCTCAGACTGGGGCAAAGGTTCATCTTCCAACAGAACAACGACTCTAAGTTCACAAAGATAACAAATAGATAAAAAAGATAACAAAGGAGTGGCTACGAGACACCTCTGTGAATGTCCTTGAGTGGCCCAGCCAGAGCCCAGACTTGAACCCGATTGAACATCTCTGGAGAGATCTGAAAATGGCTGTGCACCAACGCTCCCCATCCAACCCGATGGAGCTTGAGAGGTCCTGCAAAGAAGAATGGGAGAAACTGCCCAGAAATAGGTGTGCCAAGCTTGTAGCATCATACTCAGAGAGACTGGAGGCTGTAATTGGTGCCAAAGGAGCTTCACCAAAGTATTGAGCAAAGGCTGTGAATACTGATATACATTGGATTTTTTCTCCTTTTTAATTTTTAATGAATTTGAAAACATTTCAAAGAAACTTCTTTCAAGTTGTCATTATGGGGTATTGTTTGTAGAATTTTGAGGAAAGTAATGAATTTAATTCATTTTGGAATAAGGCTGTAACATAACAAAATGTGGAAAAAGTTCTATTAGTTCAATTAGTTCTACCAGGAGAGATCGATTGGAAAATAATTTGACAGGTCAAATCGCATGAAAAGTCGCACCCTATGGTCGGCGATTGGTGATTTTGGGTGCGGCTTGCATAGACATCTGTGCATGAAGCCGCACAGGTGTCTTCAAAGTCACACCTGAAGTCGCACTGACATACGGCTTTGAAATTGTTACATTTCAGATAAAGTCGCACAATTTCAAAGCCGCATTCAATGTGAACGAGTGCTTATTGAAGCATGTATGTCCACCATAACACACAAAGTAATATTTGGTCTCATGGGATCCTTTGTAACTCTTACCTCATTTACTTAGTTATTGGCTTAATGATGTAATTATGTCAGTTTAAATAATCATATTAATGTGTGTTATGACTGAGAGGTTAACATGGAAGTAATTATTGTTGAGACTTATTTTTTTCACTTGCTTGTTGTGCTATATTTCCATGAATTAGTTATTTATGAGTGGACAATTCACTAAAAAAGTGCATTATTTATTGCATGCGTTCTTTTTTATTTCAACATATTTAATACATTTTTTACTCTATTTTTTATTGCAGCCTTTGGCTGCAGCGAAAGGTAAAACATTTAGCAGTTGTGTTCCTACCATTGCTGAATGTGACAGTTCCAGCTCAGAGAAGCTGGTTGTCAGAGAGCTGGCACCGGCCTTCCTAACAACTAGTGATTTATTTCTGATCTGTGTGTTTTTATTATTAGGGTAAATGTGTTTGTTTTGGAATGCTGCCCTTGCTCATTCACATGTAGGGGGGAGGGGGGAGTATCTGGGAGCCCCCACATTGTTAAAAGTTGATTTCAGCTTCCGATAAGCCCCCCGCCCACAGACCCCCAAAAACACAGAGCCAGGGTTGTGAGGAAGAGGCCCTTGTCCTTATTAGCATGGGTAAGGTACCCCCCCCCCATGTTGAGAGCATGTGGCCTGAAATGATTCAGGGGGGGCACACTTCTCTCCCTATGCTTTTCCTGCTTGTTTGGATAAGGGTGTTTTTTTAATTGGGGGGTTTTGCGGGGACTCTTTTATTTTTTTTTGGAGTTGGGTCCCCTTGAAATTCATACCAGACCCATTGGGGGATCACAGTGTTTCTTATCCTTAAGCCCTGATGAAGGAGTACGTTTTTTCCCCTGAAACGTGTTGGATTTCTTGTCTGATCTTCCACCTAATCTTTTGTTGGAATACATTTGTATCTGGACTATTCATTCAAGGTGTGGCACTTCAATTTCAGATTCATTTATATGCATTAAAACCAAGAAAACTAGGAATCCTTTGGTGTGTAGAAGCTGCCAGCCCAGAATGCAGACACCCTTTTTAAGCACCACTGCAATTCCATTAAATATTTCTGCCAATAGGACAACCCCAGGGTACCAATGTTACATATCCAAACCCTAAGTGCCCTTACTTCCCGATGATGGTCCCCAGTACAGGAAGTTAAGTTGAAGCTGTAGAGTGGGAACAGCAGTATTGTAAAGGGTTATAACCATTGTAAGCTTTATTGCTGTCTATGCCTCAATTGGTGGGAGTGCCCTCACTTTCTGCCTGTGGTCACCGGCACAAGAAGTGAAAAGAAAACCTCTCCAGTAGGTACATGTGGGGAGGGTAAGAACCTGTTCGTTTTCTTTTTATTCTTGATATGTCCCTATTGGAGAGATTATCTTTACTTCCTAACAGGAAGTGAGGGGAAACCTTCCTAAAAGAGATAATGTAAAATTTCAAAAAAGTTCTGAGGTTTTCCCATTCTATCCAAAATTCCAAAATGAAAGTTTTGTTCGAAGTTTCTCTTTGAGATGAGCAGATTCACATTTATATACAGGAAAGGGTTATCCTATGAAGACTAGGCAATGTCTAGAATATAATGAGTAATAAAGTTTTTTTTTCTTTTTTGTCTGAGCAGACATGGGACGAGGAGCTGGAAAGATCTTCAGAAGCCTGGGCTCAGGAGTGTATGTGGGAGCATGGACCAACCAACCTTCTCATGTCCATTGGACAAAACTTGGCAGTACATTGGGGCAGGTAAGAGATATTACTGGAGCTACCAATCTATCAATCAATCAATCAATCAATTAGTCAATCAGTCCACCCCTATGTATTGCACAATAAGATACAACTGAAATTGGCGGCCAATATGGGGAAACACATCCAGTGCCTTTCTTACAGCACTCACAAAGTTGCATATAGATTTTAGAGATCAGTTGGATGTGTGACCATGACCCAACTGTCCCATGGTGCAGCACAATCTGCTTGTCCCAATCAATTAAACCACCCCCATGTATTGCATAGTGAGAAACAACTGCAATAGGTGGCCAACATTGGGAAACACATCCAGCACCTTTTTTTAGCACTCATAAAGTTGCATGTAGGCATCAGAGGTCAGTTGGATGTGTGACAGTGACACAACTGTCCCATGGTGCAGCTTGTCCCAATCAATCATAAATCAATCAAACCGCCCCTATTTATTGCATAGTGAGATACAGCTTTAATTGGTGGCCAACGTGGGGAAACAACCAGTGCCTTTCTACAAAACTTCAAGTAGAAACCTTACAAGTCATGGCCACTCGCTGGCAGGAAATATTGCTACAGGAAGATTATTTGTATAACTGCCCATGTAAAGGTAAATAACATTCCGATTCTTCTCTCTCTTTGAAGATATCGCTCTCCGGCTTTTCAC
Organism: Rana temporaria; assembly: GCF_905171775.1. NCBI lineage: Eukaryota > Metazoa > Chordata > Amphibia > Anura > Ranidae > Rana > Rana temporaria. The sequence goes on along the minus strand of NC_053499.1, from coordinate 148,909,788 downwards.
GTCCAGTCCTGGTATGATGAAGTGAAGGACTATACCTATCCATACCCACATGAATGCAACCCATATTGTCCCGAGAGATGTTCAGGACCAATGTGCACCCATTACACCCAGGTGAGTGGTCTCCTCTGGACAAGGCATAACAGTTCTCCAATGTTGGGTGTGAGCCTGCAAGGATTCCATGATGATTCTTTTTGTTACCCATAAAGCTGGCATTTAGGAGGCTGACATTAGGGTTAAACTGAACTAAAAAATATACAAATTAATACAGATTCATATTTCTACATAAATCATTAAATACTATTTATTTTAAATGCATCCAGTGTAAGTACCTGAATTTGACTTAGTATCAACCTCTTGCAATCCCTGTACAGCAGATCCCCAACTGGGAAAGAGAGGAAAAAGCAAAACAAGAGGCCTTTGTGAATGAGCCCTTACTGTGAATGGGTTCTTAAAGGGCAACTCTGAATGGCAGTGCAATCTTAATAGCATCATGGGCCCCTGGGCAAAGTATTGCACTGGGGCCTCTACCAGGCTGCATCAGGTGTCCCCATCACAGTGTCCTCTTACATCAGGTGACCCTATTACAGTGTCTATATACATCAGGTTACCCCATCACAGCGTCCCCATACATCAGGTTCTCCTATAACAGTGTCCCCTTATATCAGGTGTCCATATCAGTATCTCTCTACATCGGATTCTTCATCACAGTGTCCCCATACATCAGGTTCCCCTATCACAGTGTCCCCTTATATCAGGTGTCCCTATCATTGTCCATATATATCAGGTTCCCCCATAAGTGTCTCCATACATCAGGTTCCCCCATCACAGTGCCCCTTTGCATCAGTTGTGCGCCCCTCCCCCCCTACTCACAGATCACAAATGCTGTTCCCACCTGAAAATAAGGCAGTTACTCCTTCTTCTGCCAGCTGAGACTGAGAAGAATTCTCAGTCTCAGTATTCTCCTTCTCCTCTGCCAGCAAAAGTATTGTACTGGGGCCTCTACCAGCCTGCATCAGGTGTCCCCATCACTGCGTCCCCATACATCAGGTGTCCCCAAATATCAGGTCCCCCTTTCACAGTGCCCATATATATCAGGTCCCCCCATCACAGTGTCCTCTTACATCAGGTGTCCCTATTACAGTGTCCATATACATCAGGTTACCCCATCACAGTGTCCCCATACATCAGGTTCTCCTATCACAGTGTCCCCTTATAACAGGTGTCCCTATCATTGTCCATATATATCAGGTTCCCCCATCACAGTGTCCCCATACGTCAGGTTCCCCCATCACAGTGCCTCCATACATCAGGTTCCCCCATCACTGTGCCCCTTTGCATCAGTTGTGCCCCCCCCCCCCCCCTACTCCCAGATCACAAATGCTGTTCCCACCTGCAAAGAAGGCAGTTACTCCTTCCTCTGAGACCGAGAAGAATTCTCAGTCTCAGTATTCTCTTCTGCCCCCTGCAGGAGGAAGAAGAAAGCTGAACCCTCTCTCCAGCAGAAGACAGCCGCTGCTCCTTCTGACAGGAGTGACATTGCAGTTGCTCCTGTTAAATAAGAATGGGCAAATAGCCAGTGCACCCCCCAACACAGTGCCTGCCCACTCTTTGTCCTGGCCCTGATCATGGGGCCCCCATGCAACTTGGGTCCCTGGGCAGTGCCCAGGTGTGCTCATTCTTTAAGCACCAGTATTTGCGTTTTTGGTGCGTTTCTTTGAGCCACGTGTCTTTTTTCACAGGTGCGAAACGCACCAGAAACGCTGTCAAAACCCATTCCATTTTTGCAATGGAGCTGTGTGAAAGCAGCCTAAAACCAGAGCAACTCATCTGGTAGGCTCCCTTTAAATCCACTACAGCTATTTAAATGAGGTACCGCAGTGCACCGTGAGACCCGCAGGTGACCCGACCGCCCAGGCAGAGCCGCACCGCCGCCGCCAGCCGCACCTCTCTGAACAGACTCCAGTTGACCATGTTAACTTTTTTTTTGTTTTTCACCCATCTTTTCCATCTCCAGATCGTCTGGGCCACGACCACAAAAGTGGGCTGCGCGGTCAACGTTTGCAAAAGGATGAACGTGTGGGGAGAAATCTGGGAGAATGCCGTCTACCTGGTCTGCAACTATTCCCCAAAGTAAGGACCAGAATGTGCAAAACTCGGAGGTTGGTGGGGAGGAGGGGGGGAGCCTTGCTGGCGCATACACAAACAGGGCTTTCATCGCCGGCGGTGGAGGTGGAAAATACGCCTTGTGGCATCAGTAAACCCCTCTGTCTTCCTATAGGACAGAATTAGCGTCCCCTTAAAAACAATCATCACTGTAATGTGCATAAAATGCACCAAATCATCACAAAGGTTAAGGCGACAATTGGCAATCGATTAGCGGAACGCCAGGAAGTTTTCGCGAAGGATGTAAACACTTTCTGAGTTCTAATCTTAGTCCATCCGCTGTGAGATTCAAAGCATCTTTCTATCCATTCATAGCAGGTTACTGGGAGCACGGCCGCAGTCTGCCGTCACGGCGCACAGTAGCTGCATTCATACAGTCGCCCCTCTTAGGTTCCCTCGCCCGAGAGAGCAGAGGAGGCTCACGATACGCCCTGTGATATGAATCTAATGTCGATTTTTTTTTTTGTCTGCTTTCTTTCATTTTTTCAGGGGTAACTGGATTGGCGAAGCGCCTTATAAAACGGGGCGACCTTGCTCCGAGTGCCCACCCAGCTACGGTGGCAACTGCAAGAACAACCTCTGCTACAAAGGTAAAGAGCTCAATGGTTCCTAAACAAACCGTCTATTTTTCTTTGAGATTTAAGTTGAGATTTAGTTTCGCCAATTTGATTTTTAACCCCTTCCTGCTGGCCCTTTCTGTGGAGGTGGAGTTCTTGATCAGGTGATCACTATGATTGGCTGTCGCATCGGTTATCGGATTGGGACCAGTGCCGGTGATCTGCCGGTATGGTTTCCAGCTATCGTGAAAGTTCCTGCGCAGGCGCAATCTGATCTGCCGATATGGTTCCGGCTAACGAGGAAGTTCCTTTAAGGCGCAAACTTGCCGACGGAAATCTCTGAACCTCGGCCGGTGACTTGTCCTCAATGTTCCCCTAATGGGGAAGTTCCTTCACTGACTGCGCAGGCGCAAACTTCCCGACGGAAATACCCGAACCTCGCCCGGCATCCAGGCTCATTCTTTAACATCCCCGTGGATTGGAGGAAAAAAAGAGCCAGGAGGCCATCCGAGCGCAGCGAGGACGTGAGGCCCGACTGGCCACTTACCACGAAATCCACGTCGCCCTGGATACAGGCCGCGGTTCGAGGATTTCCGTCAGCAAGTTTGCGCCTGCGCAGTCCTTGAAGGAACTTTCCCGATAGCTGGAATCGTCTCAGCACATCAGTTTGCGCATACGCTGGAACTTCCACGATAGCTGGAACCAGCACGGCAGATCACCGGCATTCAGGGCGACGTGGATTTCGAGGAAAGTGGCCAGTCGGCCTCACGTCCTCGCTACGCTCGGCCTCCTGGCTCTTTTCTTAACATCCTCCAATCCACGGGGACGTTAAAGAATGAGCCTGGATGCAGGGCGAGGTTCGGAGATTTCCATCGGCAAGTTTGCGCCTGCGCAGTCCTTGAAGGATCTTTCCCGTTAGGGGAACCTTAAGGACAAGTCACCGGGATAAGATCACCCAGTGGCCAGATGCTAAACCCCTTTCTTTTAGGGTTAGGGTCGGGGTGCCCCCATCCCTGTAACTGATTATAAAGCGTGAGTTTGTCTTTAATTTGTCAGTGTCTCTAAATCTGTCTGCACTTCTAACACTTCCCTCCCCCCCCCCAGAGTGACAATGCTGCTGTCTGCTGTGCTCCTTCATCCAGAGTGGGAGCACTCTAATACAGGAAGTGTGTTGCTCGCCAGATCACCAGGAAAACAGAGGGGGGAAAAAGTCTGGAAAAAGAAAACAAATGCAGCCAAAATATATTGATTGGAAAGCTGCATTTTTGGTTTTGGATTTAAAGTGGGGGTTCACCCTAAAAAAAAAAATGTCTTCATCTACCATACAAACTAGCATACTAGCGTCAGCTACAGTATGCCTTTTTTTTTTTGCGGTGTACTTACGGTTTAATCCGTAACTTTCGTTTCAGACTCCGGCCGGGAAATGGGCGTTCCTATGAAGACGGGTACATGATTGACGTCCAGCTATGGCGCGTCATGCCTTTCCGAAAAAAGCCGAAATAGGACGCGGACATATACGGCGCCTGCGCAGTCAGCTCCTAGTCTGTGCGCAGGCGCCGTATAGCGCCGTGAAGAGCGGAGTCCTATTCCGGCTATTTTCGGAACGTGTGACACCACGCCATAGCCGGCCGTCAATCATGTTCCACTCTTCATAGGAACGCCCATTCCCCGCGGGTGTCTGAAACGAAACTTACGGATTAAACCGTAAGTACAGCACAACAAAAAAAAAAAAAGGCATACTGTAGCTGATGCTAGTATGCTAGTTTGGATGGTACAAAGGTGTGTTTTTGGGTGAACCTCCGCTTTAATACCTCTTTAAAGCATCCAGCCATTTTGTTAGAAATTCTAAACTGATTTCAGGAAAGCCGTTCTGTTCAAACACTTCTTTGGCCTCTGCGGCATCTCTACGTTCCCCTTCCTCTGGAGTCCTGGAACAATTATCAATGGGCTGTTTTGAAGAGTCGTCGTCACCTTTAACGCTCGTCTTCCCTGAAACGTTGCGAAGGAAAAAAAAAAGCCGTCGGAATTGTTTAATCAGCTGTAAAAAACGTTAATCTGCCGCGGCTATTCCGTCTTTGCGAATCCAGCGATGACCAGAAGCGCTTGTCCTGGCACGCGGGGCTGCCCGGCAACCAAATATTTAACGCGTTATTGAGCGTTCCATGATGAATCGTGAAAGCGTTTTATTATTTTAGTCATAAAAACTGCAGCCCGGGTCTGCCCGGAGGACTTTCATCATGGCTGGGTTACGTGTACATCACACGTCGAGCGCCCTCATGCGATTCCCATTAGGAAGACGTCATACGTTGGGGCTCGCCAAAATGTGCCTTTCCGGTTTAATGGGGCGCAATAAAGCAAGAATGCGCAATTTAGAGAAGTATTCCCCCAATATTGGTGGAGAGATGCCAGATATACAGAGCTTTTATGTTAAATAGGTCCTCTGCAGGTGTGGCTTTGTGCATTTTGCAATTTTACAAACTTGAAAAAAATGTATCCACGTGCATCCAATCCGACCATGCGGGTCAAAGCGGACCTCCAGCGGTCCCTTCAGTCTTGCACAGTTGTACCGGCTTCTCTCCTGGACTGAAATGGCTTACTTTGATTTCACCGCACACTGTGAGCTTCTCACAATGTGCATTAGAAGCTGGAGGGCATTCAGGGCCAGATTCTCGTAGAATCCGCGGCGGCGTAGCGTAAGCCATTTACACTACGCCGCCGCAAATTACTGGAGCAAGTGCCGTATTCTCCAAGCACTTGCTCCGTAATTTGCGGCGGCGTAGTGTAAATGGCCCGGCGTAAGGCCGCATAATTCAAAGGGGGCGGCTTGTATTTAAATTAAGCGCGCCCCCGCGCCGATCGAACTGCGCATGCGCCGGGTGTAAAAATAGCCCAGTGCGCATGCTTCAGCTCACAACAGAAAACGTCAATGATGCCGACGTGAGCGCCATTGACGTAAAGTCCTATTCGCGAACGAGTTAGGTAAACGACGGAAAAAGACGACGCTGACCCGACACCATACTTAACATGGCATACGACGGACCTTCGTAAACTTACCCCTCATATAGCAGGGGCAAGTTTACGCTTACGAAAACGTTGTAAATTCACTGCGTTGACCGCGCGTACGTTCGGGAATCTCGCGTAACTAGCTAATTTGTATAGACGACGGGGAAAACGACGAGGCGACACCTAGCGGCGGGAAAAAAAAATTGCATTTAAGATCTGACAGTGTAAGAGCCTTAAGCCTGTCAGATCTAATGGATATCTATGCGTAACTGATTCTAAGAATCAGTCGCATAGATACGACGGCGCAGATTAGGTCTTACGACGGCGCAAATGGCGTTGCGCCGTCGTAAGCCCTTTGAGAATCTGGGCCTCAGTGTCAACCTGTCCTTTCCCTTCTTGCCTGACTGTCCCTGTACCTGAACTAGTGCCCCCATTGGAAGTTTTCCTCTTTGTTCCTGTTCTGGCAACAACCCAAAATTTGGGATTTTCTTTCACTTTCAGTGATAACAGTCACTGGGACGCATAGGGTGAATCACTCTAACAGGCACACAGACAGCAAAAAAATACTTGAAGGGTTCCCATTAGCGGTGGCCCCTCCATACTGGGCGCAGTATCCCTAATCCATGCGCCGGGCCCCTAATTTATATGCAGGGCACCGGACACATGGATTCCAATGGGAGTTTTTTTTTTTTTAGAAGCACATGATTAGATCTGGAGGCTCTAATTGGCTTAAAAAAAAGGTGGGCTTGGGGCACAGGGCACTGCGCCCGAGCCCACCCAGTTGTGTGGCAATAGCAAATTATTATTCGCTATTGTCTTCCTGTTTCTCCTCCTGGCCAATCCTGGGTCAGGAAGCAGGTCCTGAGACCCGATTGGCCAAGAGGAGAAGTGATCGTATTGGCCGCGAAGGAGGAGTAGGTGGAGGAGACGCAGGGGAAGCCGCGCCATTATAAAGTCAAGGAAGGAGGAGATGCAGAGGCCAGAGGAAGCCCACGACCTAGATGGGGTAAGTGTGGGACCGATCGACCACTGGGGGTGTGTGGCTTCAGCAGACGGATTGCTGCCCCCCGCCAAAAAAATATACCACCAGCCGCCACTGGTTCCTATTCTTCTCCTGTCTATCAAAAACTAAGAAATAAAAAATGTTTTGGCTGCAGTTACGCTTTCCCAACTCCAGGAATTGGAAGAAAACTGGAGTGGAGCCTACCGCACTGCAAAGGTTAAATTCTTGTTATGTCTAGTGGGCAGGGGTCTCCAAGCTACAGCCCTGGGCAGCATCCAGCCTTCAGCTAGTGTTGATGGCACATTGAGTATTCAGGTCAGCAGAGGCTGCCTATGGTCTCTGCTTCTCCCTCCTTAATGGGGACTCTGATGGAGACCCTAATATAAAGGGGGCTTTTGGGGACCCTGATCTAAGGGTGGAACTCTGATGAGGACCTTGATGTAAGAGGGGACTCTGATGGGGGCCCTGATGAAATTGAGGACCCTGATGCAAGGAAGGACTCTGATGAGGACTCTGATGTAAGGTGGGTGCTGTTGGGGGCCCTGATGCAAGGGGGAACTCTGAGGGGGACCCTGATGTAAGGGGGGACTCTGATTGGGACCCTTATGTAAGGAGGGACTCTTATGAGGACCCTGCTATAAGGGGGTGCTGGTGGAGGCCCTGATGCAAGGGGGGGACTCTGATGGGGACCCTGAAGTAAGGGGGACTCTGATAAAGACCCTAATGTAAGGGGGGACTGTGATAGGGACCCTGATGTAAGGGGGGACTCTGATTAGGACCCTGATGTAAGGGGGGTGCTGATGGGGGCCCTTTGCAAGAAGGAACTCTGAGGAGGACCCTAATGTAAGGAGAGACTATGATGGTGACCCTGATGTAATGGTGGACTCTTATGGGGACCCTGCTATAAGGGGGTGCTGATGGAGGCCCTGATGCAAGGGGGGACTCTAATGGGGACCCTGAAGTAAGGGGGACTCTGATAAAGACCCTAATGTAAGGGGGGGACTTGATAGGGACCCTGATGTAAGGGGGGACTCTGATTAGGACCCTGATGTAAGGGGGGGTGCTGATGGGGGCCCTTTGCAAGAAGGAACTCTGAGGAGGTCCCTAATGTAAGGAGAGACTATGATGGTGACCCTGATGTAAGGGTGGACTCTTATGGGGACCCTGATATAAGGGGGTGCTGATGGGGGTCCTGATGAAAGGAAGACACTGATATTCCAGAACCCCTCAACCTAATGGGCTTTTAACCCTTGCAGAGCAGGGCGGGCCCTGATGTAATAGGGGACTCTTATGAGGACCCTGATATTAGGGGGTGCTGATGGAGGTCCTAATGTGAGGGGGGACTCTGATTAAAGACCCTAATGTAAGGGGCGACTGTTATAGGGACCCTGATGTATGGGGAAACTGTGATTAGGACCCTGATGTAAGGGAGGCGCTGATGAGGGCCCTGATGCAAGGAGGAGCTCTGAGGAGGACCCTAATTTAAGGGGGGACTCTGTTGGTGACCCTGATGTAAGGGTGGACTCTTATGGGGACCCTGATATAAGGGGGTGCTGATGGGGGTCCTGATGAAAGGAAAACACTGATATTCCAGAACCCCTCAACTTAATGGACATTTAACCCTTGCAGAGCAGGGGGGGGGCCCACTGTAATGGTAGATTTGTTTCTAATTCCTGGAATTGAGCTTTAATGATAAGGTTGTTAGTACTGAGAAGAGATCGTGTTATACAATAAAGGAATGAGATTCTTCCTTCCACACTCGATCCAAAATAACAAAAGCTTTGGCTAGAGTTAAGGTTTAACAGAACATTTTTTGGAATTCGCAGTGCCTTAGTGAAGAATAAGATCACACGCTGTACATCTTTATGGAATAGTCCGTCTTTAAAGAAAATTCTTTTAATTTCTATTCTGTGAACATAAATGATCGCTTCTGCCAAAGAAGTCATTTTACTGAAGCGGCATGTTCTGTACTTCAAGCCTCTCTGTGTCCCTTCTGAGGATTTATGCAATATTAATAAATAACATTCGTTATATTCCTAATTGATTGAAATGTTTGGAGAGACAAGGGGAAGTCTTGCTTGTATCAGTTTGATTGTATTGGGCGGCGTGCGTTCTGCAGGCTCTTTTGAACGCGGTGTCCTGTTCTGTTCCCTCCAGGTGAAAAACCCGTTGTGGAGACGGAGGAGACAAATGAGATCGAATCGCCTCGCGTTCCTGAAGAAACGCTGATCTGGGTGCACGAAAAGATCAACAAACCCAAAGTCGTGCCAAAGACGACGCAGCCAGCCACCGAAAACCAAATGAGTAAGACATACTAATAAGGGGAGTTTTATAGAAATGCCATTGTCTGGTGTTTCGTTTCCCCCAAATTTATATTTCTGCTTCTAGTTTTTGGTGTATTCGGACAAAAAGAATTCAAATCTCCTAACATGTAGCTCTAGATGTTCTTTACAACAAAAAAACCTCTTTAGGTGAGCTACACTATATGGCCAAAAGTCATCACACCTCCTCTATCTGCTGGATTCACGTAGGGCGGCGTATTTTTGAGCCGGCGTAGTGTATCGTATTTACGCTACGCCACCGTAAGTCAGAGAGGCAAGTGCTGTATTCACAAAGCACTTGCCTCCTAAGTTACGGCGGCGTAGCGTAAATGGGCCGGCGTAAGCGCGCCTAATTCAAATTGTGAAGAGGTGGGCGTGTTTTATGTAAATAAACCATGACCCGACATGATTGACATTTTTAACGAATGGCGCATGCGCCGTCCATGGACATATCCCAGTGTGCATTGCTCCAAAGTACGCCGCAAGGACGTATTGGTTTCGACGTGAACGTAAATTACATCCAGCCCTATTCACGGACGACTTACGCACACGACGTAAAATTTTCAAAATTCGACGCGGGAACAACGTCCATACTTAACATTGGCTAGGCCAGCTTTTTGTTCGACTAACATTACGCTTGAAAACGGGCAAGCGCACGTTCGTGAATAGGCATATCTCGCTGATTTACGCATTCTAGGTGTAAATCAGCGTTCACGCCCCTAGTGGCCTGCGGAACTAGATAGCTAAGATACGACGGCGCAGGCAGTCGTATCTTAGCTACATTTAAGTGTATCTCAATTTGAGAATACACTTAAATTTAAGACGGCGCAGATTCAGAGTTACGACGGCGTATCTACTGATACACCGGCTTAACTCTTTCTGAATCTAGCTATATGAGCTTGTTGGCCATCCCATTCCAAAACCATGGCCAATAATATGGAGTTGCCCCCCTCCCTTCATAATCTGTAATATGGAGTTTACCCCCCCCCCCCTTTGCGTCCTCTTTTAGGAAAGACTTTCACAAAATTTTAGAGGCCGTCTTTGGGAATTTGTGAGGTCGGGAACTAATGTTGGATTGGAAAAACTGGTGCACATTTGGCATTCCAATTGATCCCAAAGGTGTTTGGTAAAGTTGAGGTCAGGGCTCTATGTAGGCCACTCAAGCCTTCTACACCAAACTGGTCATACCAGCTGTTGTGGACTGCAGACTTCACAAGCTAATTTGCCTCAACAGCCTCCCTAAAAGGGATCCTCTTCTACCCCGAGGCCCCATCACAGCCACATGGGCTTTTATAGTTACACCATTGGCTGTCCCAGTTGGGGGGGACTCATTCTCACTTCCTGCGTGACAACAAGAAGAGAAGGTGAGGGGTAATCTTCCAAATAGGTATACAGTCAACAATAAAAACAAACCACAGTCAAAGATCATCGACACCACCCCACTAGATGTTAGTTAGAAAGCTAAACCCTAGGGTAACAGCAAGCCAAGAGGCCCTCAAGTGGTTTGCTATGGGGTCTTTTAAAGACTTGCTCGCGGCCCCATTGTATATAATTCCAACCATTGGTTTTAGCCACTGGTAATGCCACATGAATGGTATTGTTTTGTATCAGGTTCAGTTATGTCAAACTTTACGTTCTTCTTCTGTTTTTGGTCTTTATGGAGTGGCATATGTTTCCTCCCTTAGTTCCTCTTCTGGTTTTGGTCTTTACGAAGTGGCATGTGCCTTCTGACTTAGTTATTTTCAAATTTTCAACTTTTTTTCCTTCTTTCTCAGCTCAATTCATCAAGTGTGAGACGAAGATGAGGGACAAATGCAAAGGATCCACCTGCAACAGGTACTAGGCTGCATTTTACCCAGATGATGCTCATTTGCAAACTTGTTTCAAGATACATTCAGAACAAGGAAAAGCTGATTTATGTTCCTTAGGTTCTTAGGTGTTCCCAGATCACCGGATCACTGGCAATAGGTCAGATTAGACCAGCCTCTCTCATCCTTTTTACCAGTGAGAAGCCCTTTAAGTAGTTTTCCAGTCTTATGCCCCGTACACACGATTGAATTTTCCGACAGCAAAAGTCCAATGTGAGCTTTTGAACGGAAATTCCGACCGTGTGCATGCTCCATCGGACTCTTGCTGTCGGAATTTCCGCCAACAAAAGATTGAGAGCTGGTTCTCAATTTTTCCGATGGAAAAAATTCAGATCGTCTGTAGCAATTCCCACGCACAAAATTCAGACCCATGCTCGGAAACAATTCAACGCGTGCTCGGAAGCATTGAAGTTCATTTTCTCGGCTCGTGGTAGTGTTGTACGTCATCGCATTCTTGGCGGTCGAAAGTTCAGAGAATTTTTGTGTGACCGTGTGTATGCAAGCCAAGCTTGAGCGGAATTCCGTCAGAAAAACCACCCAAGGTTTTTCTGATGGATATTCCGATCGTGTGTATGGGGCATTATGGAACCCCTGCTAGACAACACATCGGCAGTCAATTAGAGAAGAGCCCTGCTGGTGGTCTGTGAGAATGCCCATTACAGCGGTGGGAAGAATCCTCCCTTTACTGGCAGCTAACATGATCATTGGTGTCAATGGCAACTTACCTGAAAAACAAGAAGCTCCACTGGTCCCAGGCCACTGGCTTTGCCGATTCGCATCAGTGCTGGAATTATGTGGAAACAATCAGGCGAGAGGTCAATTCACCATTCAAGGAACCCCTAGAAAGATCTGGATTTAGGTCTCACAGAACCGTGGTTGTGAAAGTCTGGATTGGACAATTGAGTGGCTTGGTGCTCTGGAGCTGTCTCTGGACAGGGAACATACCACCTGAGCAACAGTGACCACTGTAAGCATTTTAAGACTTCATCGTCAATTTTGATTTTCTGGCCTTGACTTTTTATTTTCAGTTTTTACTTTTTACGGCAATAGAGTTTAAGGAACGCTTAATTAATTCCTTAAGCACTAGTTAGCACTTATTTATCCCATATTCAGCGTGATGAATCAGGGCCCACAAAGTTACCTTAACAGCTACAAGGCTTCATACCCTTTTCACCATCATTACCGGATTGGTAAACCCAATTCAAAATGGCTGAACAATGGCATAATTATTGTCTCATGCCCCTTAGATTATAGTAGCACAAGGGGTGCTTGTAAAGTCAAGCTTTGACTGCAGTAGAAGTGATAACCTGGCGGTTAGGACAACTTCTCAACTTGTTCTTCTCCAGCTGAAGTAAAAATGTATAACGCCACACAGACTTCTCTGCGATCAATCATAAAATAATTTTCGTAGTGCCGATTTGAGGACAGAAACAAACATCTGGTCGTTATGCACATAACGCTGTTCTACTCCACCGTATATATATTTAAAGATGAGGGCACATGTGTTAAACATAAACATTAGGATGTTTTCGGCGGGTTTCCTAAGAGCGCAGCATCGGCGAGGACAAAAATGCAATTTTTTACGCCAGCTTTCACCACTTTCGTTGTTAAAAAACTTTGTGTAGTGATGGCTTCACCATGGAGACCTGGGCAAGCAGCATCAGAATAGAGAATGTCAGTCATGAAGGACGGCCGGTGGCTGAGTCATGGGTAGCGGGGGGGGAACAGGGTGCATAAAGCGAAGATTGTTTAAGGAGTCGTTTTATAGCTTCTGAAGGTCTCAGTGCAGAGACAGCAAAATAAACTCAATGTACTTGTAATGCTTCATGCTTAACTTCACACGGCGCAACGATTTCCGAAAATGGATTTGGAATGAAGGGAGGGCCGCCATCTTTAAAGGACAACTCTACTGATTGAGACTAACTGCTGCTGTTGACCTCCTTCTAAAACAAATGCTAGTTCCTGGTTTTCCTGAAGGAACGGCTTCAGTAAAGGTGAAGTTGTCCTTTAAAAGGGAATCAGCTATCCAAATAAGGAAACGATCATTTAGCAAAAAAGTTGTGTTAATTTATGATCTTGCTAACCCTGGAAGTCTATATGGAATCTAACATCAAAAGCATTTATGATTACTGAATTGCCAATTTTGCAAACACACAAATTTTTTTTTATTTTTTTAATTAAAACCTATTATATGATCACAAGCGACAACTTTGTATTCACCAGATTTCAAACTGTTTGCCATTTGGAATAAACCACTGTGTATTCCTCCCGCAGGTATCTCTGCCCGCCAGGTTGTGCAAATAAGAAGGCAAAAGTTTTTGGAACACTTTTCTATGACAGCGTAAGTAGTTCACACAAACTGCAAGGTTTATTTTAGGTGTTTCTAAAACCAACTTTATTTTCTAGTTTTGCATAGAATGGGGAAAATAGCCCCTATCAGGTGTTTATTACTGTTTGTGACCCCCGATGGGGAGATTTAAGCCTATTTGCCCTGATGACCACTGGGTGTTGGGGGTAGGTGGGGCATAGGCGTGGTTTGGGGTGCCGTCAGGAGGGCTGTATGGGGCCCCATGACTTCTAACAGCGGCCCTGCTTACAGGTAAGCCTATAATAAGGCTTACCTGTAGCTACAGTAAATATGCAATGCATATTAGCACATTAAGACATTAATTTGCAGGGAGAATATGTATTTTTTTTGTGTGGATTACAAAGTTTCCCAAAGATAAATATGGCAGCATACATGTATGTTGATTCCTTTTAAGTATGTATTTATTTTCCAAGCCCTGATGAAGGGGGATTGTTTGGACCACCAACAGGGCCGGCCTTAGGTGTTCAGGCGCCCTGTGCAAGCTAATCCTGTGGCGCTCACAGGCTAGGGTTGCCAGCTTTTCTTCAAGCCAAACCCAAACACTTTAGCGGCGCATGGTAAAAAATGTTGTCGGCCTAGGCCAGAATACAGCACTGCCTACACAGGTCACATTCTGCGAGCTGTGATGGCCGCACGGCGCCCCTGTTGTGCATGGCGCCCTGTGCGGCCGCACAGCTCGCACACCCTAAAGGCCGGCCCTGACCACCAAAACCCATTGACTGTAGTTAATCCTTTGATGAATGCCTAAAGGTTTTTTTTTTTGGACTCTTTGGACCTGCCCCTGTTTATGCAGCTTCTTATTTTGGAGAAATAAACTCAACCAGGGCCCTTGTGTCTTACAAAATTGAATTGAAATGAGTATTGTCAATTCTGTATCAGTGATTACTATTATTCCAAGTCTTGCCAAGATTTCTTTGGGAAACAAAAAACAACAAAGAAACTGGCAGAGGTTTTAACCTTTCCTTATTCTATACCAAATTTTTTGTTAGGCCCACAGTTATGTGATGACCACAGTAACAATGTCTTAGTTCTGCTGCATTATGCAAAATTTTGACTTTACCAATTGAAGACTGTTAACAAATTCAATGTTTCTGCAGATATCCAGCCTCTGCCGGGCAGCAATTCACTACGGGGTCATTGATAATAATGGCGGTCTGGTGGACATTACACGGAAGGGCCGTCTGCAGTTTTTCGTTAAGTCCACGAGGAATGGTGTGGAATCTTTAAGGTAAGACATTAGCGTTTGGTCTTGGGTAGCAGTAAACAATTCTCAATGTTTGTTCTCCAATTCGTCTTCTGCACTGATTACTTATTTTGCTTTCCTCCCGCAGTAAATTTAAACCAGCAAATTCCTTCATGGTCTCCAAAGTTACTGGTAAGTGTTCTGGGATAACTGTGTACTTAAAGTCAAATTTTACAAGATGGAAATAACTAAAAAATCAAAAAGAGCAATAGATCACTTTACAAAAATACCACAAAGAGACACAGTGATTGAAATCTGCAACATTGTTTTAAATTAGGCTGGTCACACATGTTGCCATCTGTCAATCTCCTCTATTTTTACCTAAAACTATGTAGCGCCAGAAGCAGATTAAATGGCCCATTCAACATACAGTATATCCAATCAGGAATGCTCCTCTAAAACTCTAAAATACAACCTAAATTGTAACATTTGTAGCCAGATTATCCACTTAAACCCCGGACCATTTTGCTGGCCAAAGACCAGGCCCCTTTTTGTGATTCGGCATTGCGTCGCTTTAACTGACAATTGCACGGTCGTGCGACGTGGCTCTCAAACAAAATTGCCATGCTTTTTTTCCCCACAAATAGAGCTTTATTTTGGTGGTATTTGATCACCTCTGTGGTTTTTATTTTTTGCGCTATAAACAAAAATAGAGCGACAATTTTGAAAAAAAAAAAACAATATTTTTTACTTTTTGCTGTAATAAATATCCCCCAAAAATATATTAAAAAAAAATATTTTTCCCTCAGTTTAGGCTGATACGTATTCTTCTACATATTTTTGGTAAAAAATCACAATAAGCGTATATTGATTGGTTTGCACAAAAGTTATAGTGTCTACAAAATAGGGAATAGTTTTATGGCATTTTTATTAATAATTTTTTCTTTACTAGTAATGGCGGCAATCAGCGATTTTTATCATGACTGCGACATTATGGCAGACACATCAGACAATGTTGACACTATTTTGAGACCATTGTAATTTTTACAGCGATCAGTGCTATAAAAATACACTAATTACTGTAAAGATTACGCTCCAGCCACCAATGTAAGGGGCATTTTTCCCACTAACCACCAATTTATTGGTTTTATCAAGGTTTCTCCAAGGAATGTAAAATACTATAAGGGTAAAAAAGGTTAAAGCTGGCCATAGATGATTCGAACTACGGCCGGTTCAGTGGGGGCTGGCCGAGATTCGAACCATGCATGGTGCAAAATCAACTTGGGTAAAACCAGCATGTCTGATAATCACTGTGTGCTCACTCAACAGGGACCGCTTTCCCCCCTCCAGAAGAAAACAGGAGGGAGGGATTCCCCCATCAACACTGACTGTGTTGATGGGGGAGTTGAGCAATTATCTTTAGCTGTCTTAAAGCCTTTTCTTACTTTATGGCACCATTGGTAGATTTGACTGTTTTTACCTGGGATAGCAGACAAGAATCTTAAGATAATGAGTTCTTGGAGACTGATAATGATAGTGTTTTGTCTTCACTCCTCCTAGCACAGACAATTGACTGTTACTCAACTGTGGCTGAGATCTGCCCCTTCGAAAAGCCAGCTAAACACTGTCCAAGGTAGGCATATTATGGTTGTTTCTTCAGTCTGATATCATAAAAGATTTTCTATCTAAATGGTACATTGGCCAGTTAAATATGTAGGTGGAACATTCTATGGAAGAACTAAAGAATAACTAAGTTAGGTTACAAAACATACGTGTAAAATCCGTGATAGGTGGTGGCAGCTGGGCTCAAGGACCTGTTATTAAAGCACATATATCTCAAATGGAAAAAAACAAATAAAGTATTTTTTCAATGCAACCTAACCCCTATAACTCAACTTACCTCTTAACCCTAAACCTCAACCAGTTTGTTTCTGACCCTAAAGCTCAACCTAACTCCTATCCCTAAGCCTCAACTTACCCCAGCCCTAACCCAAAACTTCAACCTAGCCCCTAGCCCTAACTCTAAACCTCAACCCAATCCCTAACTCTAACCTTAAACCTCAACCTAACTCTTAACTACACCTCTAGGCTCTGGTATAACTCTTAACCCTAAATATCAACCCAACTTCTAAGCCCCATCCTAAGTATCATCCTAATGCCGCGTACACACCATCGTTTTCTGCGATGGAAAAATGCGACGCTTTATGTGCTTTAAAAAAACGTCATTTTTCAAACTTCAATTTGAACAACGACGTAGCATACACACCATCGCTTTTTCACAACGCTCTAGCACAGCGCAGTTCCGTCAATCACGCACGACGTCACTATAAAGGGTCGTTTCCATGCGGAAGACGGCCTCTTTTGCTGATATCGTGTTGCTGCGTGTTAGTAAAAGTTTGGTGAGATACGATTCGTGATTTTCAGTGACTGTGCTTTAAATTTCGTTTTCTTGTCTATAAGCTGAAAAACACCTTAACGAATGTGCTGATTCCATTCTGAACAGTCGTTTTACATGAATGAGCGCTGCAGTCTCCTAACTTGCTTCTGAGCATGCGCGGGCTTAAATCGACGTTTTTACGTACACACGGTCAATGTTTAGAACACAGAAAACGACGTCGGCCAAAAACGACACATAAAATTGAAGCATGCTTCAATTTTTTTCTGTCGTTTTTTAGAAGACATAAAACGACGTTTTTGCCCACACACGGTCAATTAAATTGACGTTTTTGAAAATGACGTTTTTTTCCATCGCAGAAAACGATGGTGTGTACGCGGCATAAGGACCTGTGTCAATGGGCTTTTGTTTGCTTCAAGTGGGTTCTGCATTCTCATATACGTTTATAAGACTGCAAAACCCATTTAAAGCAGGTCCATTGCAAGTCAGAAGAGGTCAACTGCAGGTCGAATGCACCTGTCAATAATTTTAAAATTATCAGAGGTGTCTCAAACTTATGTCTAACGGATGCCATTGACACAAGCCCAAAGTCTTTATCCCCTACCCTAAAAATCTATTTTGTTTCAAACCCCAAACCTTAACTGAACCCCCTAGAGCTGACCATAAACTTTAATTTTACTCCTAACCCTAAACCTCAATCCCTAGACCTGACCCTAAACCCTTAACTCATGACCTCATCTCCAAACCTTAACCCAACTCCTAAGCATAAGCATTAACCCAACTCTTGCCCCTAACCCCAAACCTCAACTGAACCCCCTAGAGCTGACTCTAATCTTCAATTTTACTCCTAACCCTAAACCTCCACCCCTAGACCTGACCTTAAACCCTTAACTCATGACCTCATCTCCAAACCTTAACCCAACTTCTAAGCATAAGCATTAACCCAACTCTTGCCCCTAACCGCAAACCTCAACTGAACCCCCTAGAGCTAACCCTAATCTTCAATTTTACTCCTAACCCTAAACCTCCATCTTTAGACCTGACCTTAAACCCTTAACTCATGACCTCAGCTCTGACCTTAACCCAACTCCTAAGCATAAGCATCAACCCAACTCTTGCCCCTAACCCCAAACCTGCTATAGGCAGCAGCATGACTATACTGTTTTATGTCTGTGCTCAGTAATTTTACAATAACTGTAGGAAAGATCAAGACGGTGAGATTCGTGACTTCAAAGTCCACCATAATCCTTCCTTTGACAATATCACTGCAACAAAAACAATAGCATCACATGTATATTAGCCCCAGTAGTTTAAAAGAAATTTAGGGTTCTAAAATTTACAGTATGCAAACTACTACGGCTAAAATGAAATTACAAGAGCCCTGGCATCTGTACTGAAATGTTGGCTTAGATCCATCTAGCGTTGAGTTTGAGGTCCCCTTATTACGACTGTGTCATTTGCTAGAGCTGAAATCTGGAGCCTCTAAAAGATACGAGAAACTATCCAAGCCACCAACTCTACAGCAGATTTGGATGGAATTAACCTTCAACCGTTCTCAGCCATCATCTTACAGAGCAGCGGAGAATTAAGGGCTTGGCATCCGATACTCCTGATGTAATGGCACATAAGGAACATTAATAAATCTTCACGTTTTTGGAGCCAGAATATATATTGGGAAATATTTTTTTTTTCATGCCATTCTGGCACAAGTGGGAACTTGCAGTAACCTGCCTTATTGTCTTCCAGATTTTACTGCCCAAGTCACTGTAAGGACGAACCTTCCCACTGGGCACCAGTCATTGGCTCCAACATTTATGCAGATGTAAGTGGTATTTGTTTTACTGCTCTTTACTTTTATGGGGTAGCTGTGTGTATGTTGAAAGTTATTATAAAGGGCTGGTGCCAACTTCACACTGAGCCAGTTTCCTGATTTTATATCCAGGATGAGCATGGCCAAAAATGAAGAATTGTTAGCTATTACTTAAAGAAGATTTGCTTCAGGCCATTATTATGTTGGCTGTATACCTGCAGTATATTACTGTAGCACTACCCCCGCAGGAGCTGCTGGAATAATTAAGTTAAATGCTTCCGAGCATGCGTCGACTTGATTCCGAGCATGTTTGTTTTTTGGCAGAAACACAAACTACTGGAAGGAAATCTCACCATTGTGGGAGGGGCAGAGACATAAATTACTGGAGGGAAATCTCACCATTGTGGGAGGGGCAGAGACACAAATTACTGCAGGAAATCTCACCATTGTGGGAGGGGCAGAGACACAAACTACTGCAGGAAAGCTTATAATTGTGGGAGGGGGAGAGACACAAACTACTGCAGGAAATCTCACCATTGTGGGAGGGGCAGAGACAAACTACTGGAAGGAAATCTCACCATTGTGGGAGGGGCATAGACATAAACTACTGGAAGGAAATCCCACCATTGTGGGAGGGGCAGAGACATAAACTACTTCAGGAAAGCTTGTAATTGTGGGAGGGGCAGAGACACAAACTACTGCAGTAAAGCTTGTAATTGTGGGAGGGGCAGAGACACAAACTACTGCAGGAAAGCTTGTAATTGTGGGAGGGGCAGAGACACAAACTACTGCGTGAAAGATTGTGATTGTGGGAGGGGAGAGACACAAACTACTGCAGGAAATCTCTATTCAGATCCAGCCGAAAACATCAGGATCTGGTAACATTTAGGTCATCCAATCATAGGATGATGGTAGATTCGCAGTGGCGGTGCGTCCATAGAGGGCGCAGGAGCGCCACCCCCTCTCGCTCCTGCACCGCCACTGAAAAACAATACATAGATTCATGCATTGCATGAGTCTATGTATTGTCACTGATGCCCAGTATTCAGATGGCCGGCCCCCTGGTGAGCGCCGGCCATCTGAATAACGGCAGCTGGTTGGCTGTGGAAGTGTCTATCAGAGCCAGCGGCTCTAATAGGCTTTCCGATTACAGCCTGAGGGCTGTAATTGGCTTCCAAATAGTTAACCAGGGGGCGCACAGGGTGTGCGTTCCCTGGTTAACACTGACACTCATCTCAGACAATCAGGTTCACCGGATCTGGTTACGGTAACCTTATTGGCTGAAGTGACATCGAGGGCGGGATTACTTGGAGGGATAGTGGAGGAAGATCCAAGGATGGCTGACCGAGAAAGGTAAATGCCAGGCGGGGGGGCAATCTGGCGGCATTTTCGTGGCTAACTGGCGGCAATTGATGGGCACAGTGGCAACAATGGCATGGCACAGTGGCTGCGTTTGGCATGGCACAGTGGCGACAATTAATGGGCACAGTGGCTGCATTTGATGGCATGGCACAGTGGCTGCGTTTGATGGCATGGCACAGTGGCGACAATGTTATGGCACAGCGGCGACAATTTTATGGCCCAGTGGCTGCGTTTGATGGGCCCAGTGGCTGCGTTTGATGGGCACAGTGCGGCAATTGATGGGCACAGTAGCGGCAATTGATGGGCACAGTGGCGGCTGCAATTGATGGGCACAGTGAGGCTGCAATTGATGGTTTTTTTTTTTTTCATTTGTTTGCGCCCTCCCAAAAATTTTGAGCACCAGCCGCCACTGGTAGATTGAATGATCAAGGAATTAGCTGTATAGTTCTAACTGCTCCTTGATCTTCTTGCCTTCCTCCCCATTTCTCGATGTCCTAGAAGAAAAAAAAAAGAAGGAATTTAGACTTGGCTCCTTTGTTCAGTTCATTGATGTGTCCATCTTCGCTACCGATAGCTTCATTGAATTACGTGATAAGCTTACAGCATGTCAATATGATGAGCTATCAATGATTTAGATTGGTGAAGAGTAGGGAGCAAGGTATACAGACCAGCGAGAAGAAATGCTCCTCTCTATATGTGACAAATCGTTAGGCGTGGAAGTCGGGCATTATCGCTGCAGGTGGTCAAAGATTGCTGCAAGATTGGCTGATGTCAAGCAGAAAACAATATGTGAACGCGGCTAAAAAACAAGTGACTTCTAAGAAAGATGCATGTCAGAGTTTTGTAAGCAGTGTATAAATACTGCCAGCTGTTCTCAGTCACCCCCCTCCTCCCCGTGTCGCTGAATCACACACATGGTCTGCATTGTGCACATGTGCTTCGGCTCTGAGCACATGACAGTCCCATTAAAGGATGGAGCAACTCTTAGGAAATCTTCGATAGGATGCTGACCCTGTTAAACCTTGCATTTTGTTTACCAGTTAAATGGGAACTTTACCCACCTGGGGTTCATTTTGATCTTTAAGGAACATCAAAACTTCGTTTTTTTTAGTTATTTTTTATTAAAATAACAAACTTGGTATACTTACCTGCTCTGTGCAGTGGTTGTGCACAGAGCACCCCCGATCCTCCATTACTTGGGTGCTCCGCTGGCGCTCCAGGCCCCTACTCTTTGTCGAGTGCCCCCATGGAAAGATGATATCCATGGGGGCACCCATGTGGACCATCATGACATAGACAGGGCAACTAGACCCCGCCCCCCGCTCCCTCATCACAGCATTTGATTGACAGCAGCGGGAGCCAATGCTACCAATCTGTCCAATGAGAGAGACAGCGGCTGGAGTCGCTGCGCTTGTGCACATTGCTGGATGGGATCGGTCTCAGGTAAGAATAAGGGGGGGACTGTCAGGGGGATCCTGCAGCAGAAAAGGTTTTTTACCTTAAGGTAAAAAAAACTTTGGGCCAGATTCACAAAAGAGATACGACGGCGTATCTCCTGATACGCCGTCGTATCTCTGTGATCCGCCCGTCCTAACTATGCAGCTGATTCATAGAATCAGTTACGCATAGATAGCCCTAAGATCCGACAGGTGTAATTGACTTACACCGTCGGATCTTAGGATGCAATTCTAGGCTGGCCGCTAGGTGGCGAGGCCATTGCGGTCGGCGTAGAATATGCAAATGACTCACGAACGTCCGCGATGCCCGTCGATCTAAATTTACGTAGTTTCCGTAGCGATACGCGTCGTAAAGTTAGGGCTGCCTCCTAGGTGGTCTAAGCAATGTTAAGTATGGCCGTCGTTTCCACGTCGGAATTTTTAATTTCACGTCGTTTGCGTAAGTCGTCCGTGAATGGCGCTGGACGCCATTTACGTTAACGTCAAACCAATGACGTCCGTGCGACGTCATTTAGCGCAATGCACGTCGGGTAATTTTCCCGACGGAGCATGCGCAGTACGTTCGGCGCGGGAACGCGCCTAATTTAAATGGTGCCCGCCCCATTTAAATTAGGCGGGCTTGCGCCAAGCGGATTTACGTTACACCGCCGGAAGTTTACAGGTAAGAGCTTTGTGAATCAGGCACTTACGCTGTAAACTTGCGGCGGTATAACGTAAATCAGATACGTTACGCTGCCGCGGAGCAACGTAAATGTATCTGAATCTGGCCCTTTGAATTTAGAATCACTTTATATTCTTTATTAAGGTAAAAACCCTTCTGTGCTGCAGCCCCTCCCCCCTTTTTCTTACCTGAGCCCGATCCAATCCAGCGATGTGCACAAGCGCTCCAGCTGCTGTCTCTCTCCTCATTGGACAGATTGATAACAGCCATTGGCTCCCACTGCTGTCAATCAAATCCAGTGATACGGGACCAGGGGGCAGGAACAAGTCCCGCTGTCTGTGTCAATGGACGCAGCAGCGGGACTGGGGCGCGAGCCTGCATGGGTGCCCCCAGGGAAAGCGGCTTTCCCTGGGGGGCACCCAATGAAGAGGAGGGGCCTGGAGCACCCCAGAAGAAGAAGGATCGGGGTTGCTCTGTGCAAAACGATTGCACAGAGCTGGTAAATATGGACATGTTTGTTTTTTTTGATAAAGAAAAAACAAGGGTTTAGAACCCCCTTTAACCCCCTCCTAGCTTGTCTGGGTCAGGCTGAAATAGCATACTCACCTTCCAAGCTAATTCAGCACAATCCTGCTGTTATCCAACAAAATTTGCCAAACAAGACCCGTACCGCCATTTTCTTTGCTGATGACATCAGAAGGCTCACCAGATCAAAAGCTGTTAACATAATAGAGTAAATTAGAAAAATACCACATTTGGCCTCTAGATGGAGCTGACGAGCACAGGAAAAAAATACTTATTTACTATGATCATCAGCGCTATCTAGTGGCCGTAATGCAGTTCCTGATTCACGCTAATCTGTAAGAATATGATAATTATAATATAAGTATTAATGATAATTTGAAGTTACAAGGTTTTATAGTAATCATTACTGATGGGGAACGAAGTGGCTTGCAGTGGTCCTGAGAACCTGTGCCCTTCATTTACTTTTCGTAGATTAAAAACAAGTTTTATTTATTGAATAGAATCTATCTCATCCAAAAAAGAAATGTGCCCAGGTCACTTTTTTCCATGACCCCCAGTAGGCATCGCTTGTGAACCTCGAAAAAAAAAAGTCACTCTGCATTCCTTCCCAGCACTTGGCGTTCCGCAGACACAGTCATCAGACTTAAAATACGATTCTTACATCCAGTCTACCTAATACAGCTGGCATTGCTGGCTCTGCCCTTGTATGGGTACAAAGTGCCCTGCCAGCTTGGGAAAAGCCTGCCAAGAGATACGTAGGGAGTAAATAAATGGTAAAAAAAAAACTGTGTACAAATGGGCCTTGGGTTGCATTGGCCATAAAGAAGTTTAAGGGGCTCTTTAACATTGATGCGCTAAAAAACGCAGTATGCATTTTGCAAAAAAATGCATATCGTGTTTTTAATGCATTTCCGCTGTATTTTTGGTGCATTTTCTGCATTCCTGACTCCCAGCATGCACCTGCCACCCAAAAAATGCACAGGGGGGTGTGTTTTTGATGCGTTTCCTATAGAAATCAATGGGAGGTGCATTTTGATGGGTTTTTGAAACAGGGCACCAAAAATGCAGCTTGCAGGACTTTTCAAAACGCACTGCACCCGCAGCGCACTGATGTGAAGAGTTCTATAGGATGTAAAGGAAACTGTTTGATTGGGTTTGTGGTGCGCTTTACAGCGCATCAGTGTGAAAGGAGCCTTACATTTTTACTTGGGTAGTTGAAATACCTACCACTCATGTGCTGAATCTGAGAGAGAGGGAGCTCCATCCTACTTGGACCCCGGGCACCATGTAAACAGCAGCTTCAAGCAGAGATGTTGCTGAAATCCTAATAGAAACGGTGCTGCCTATACTGGTGACTGGTGGGCGTGGTCAGAAAAGGCGTGGCCTAAAGAGAAAAATTGTGACTGAGCATCTGAGTCTGCACACAGTGGCCAGATGGGCTACTTGCCATGTGGAGAGTCAGCCGTGTTAGAGAGATTGCGGTGTGAACATTTTACTCTATGTAGATAGACCATAGGCGTGTGCAGTGGGTGTACCGGATGTGCCTGGGCACACCATAATCACCCTGTGCGCCAGGGCCAATGATAAGGCAGTATAGCCCCAGTATGTCCTATTCATTTAAAGGGGAGGCCCCCTGGCACCGGCTGTACTGCCTTATCATATATACCGGTCCTCTTGTTCCTCCCCTTGCAATGCTGCCGGCTTCTCCTCATTTCCCTCCCTCCCCCGGGTGTGCTGCAAGGGGATCAGTTCTAGCATCTGCGCCCCCATCCTGTCCTCAGTCCCTTTCTCAGTCTTAAACGTAAGACATCAGGGGTCTGTTTAGAAGTCTCCCAAAAGCGCAGTTAAAAAAAAAAATGAAAATAAAAAATTATAGACTTGTTCACATGTGCTTTGCACCCATGGGCATCCGCTCCATAGGGCAAGGGGGGGCAATTGACCCCCCCTGGAAAATCGATAAGGTGTTGAAGAGTCTAGTGGCCGCGGGTTGCCTGAGCGGTCTTGGCCCGGATGTCACACAGGCACAGCGAGCAGAGTGATGCCGCCTCCCCCTCCGGTGTTTATGTGTACACAGGGGGAGGGAACCTGCTGTGCCTGTGCCGCGCTGATGGCTGATCTGAGGTACTGAATGGGATGGGGGAGGGGGGTCCATCTGTGCTGAAGGGGGGTCTGTGCTGAATGGAGGGGTCTGTGCGGAATGGGGGGGTCTGTGCTGAAGGGGGTTCATCTGTGCTGAATGTAGGGGTCTGTGCAGAATGGGGGATCTGTGCTGAAGGGGGGTCCATCTGTGTTGAATGGAGGGGTCTGTGCTGAAGGAGGGGTCTGTACATTCTCTAGGCTATATTTATATGGGCATGGAGTGAAGCTGAATCATCTCAAGAGCTATTTCACACTGCTAGATGACTGCGTTATCGGTTTAAGAAAGGGTTAAATGCGACTGTGTATCACTGCTGCCGAAGCGCCCCCCTCTGGAAAAAAAATCAGCGGACGCCCATGTTTGCACCCTGTCATTTCCGCCATGGCTGCGAAGCATAGCATCATGGCCGAAACGCGTAAACCACTAGCCACTGCCTCTGTTGCTGTGTTTGAACTTCGGGGTGGACACTCTGATGTAATAGGCTGCCCACACCTATGAGATAGACTGTCTTGTTGGAGTGACTACTATGGTATGTGGTCAGGACTGCTCGTCGTTCCGTGGGAGAGGTTGGGTTTCTGGGCTCACTGACGTTTAAATGTTTTTTTGATAGTATCTTATGGTTATAATGAAGTTTGATTGATTTTTCTTTATTTTCCAGACCTCCAGCATCTGCAGGACAGCGGTCCATGCCGGAGTCATAAAGGACGAGGGTGGCGGGTACGTGGATGTCATGCCCATGGACAAGAAGAACCATTATTTTGGCACCAATAAAAACGGCATTCATTCAGAAAGGTAGAGTCTAATTAGCCTCCGATAATGCCTTTTGTGGGAATGGGGGAGGGGGGTTGTTAGTTGCTATGGGGACCTTTAGAGCAATAACATTACAGAAGAAAGGACTCCTATCACTTAGCTTTTTTTTGCGTCCCCTCTGAAATTCATATCAAACCTTTATCCAAGCATGCTAACCAGAAAAAAAAGGGGGGGGGTGTAAGCATGTTTCCCTCTCCACAGCCATGCTAGGCCACATGCCCCCAGCATGGGGTGGGGACCTTGACAGAAGATCCCCCCCTGGCAAAGCACTTTGTCTGCATGTTGATGAGGACAAAGGCCTCTTCCCCATAACCCTGGTGCAGTGGTTGTGGGGGTCTTCAGGTGGGGGGCTTATCGGAATCTGGAAGCTGATTCTATACAGTAGCCCGCTTCTACATACTACCTATTCACAAAAAAGTAAAAAAATAAATAGACAGAAACTTTTAGCCCCAGTAGTTTTTTTTTATTTTAAAGGGGTTGTAAAGGTATTTTTTTGAAATAACAAACATGTCATCCTTACCTCCACTGTGCAGTTCATTTTGCACAGAGTGGCCCCCATCCTCGTCTTCTGGGGTCCCTCGGGGGCTGTTTTGGCTCCTCCCCGCAACAGCTAACCCCTGTTCTGGGAAGTGCTATCCCAAGGGGTAGCTATCCCATGATGGCCACCGACTGTATCACTCGGCCCCGCACCACCTGGCACGGCGCGTCATTGATTTGATTGACAGGGAGCCAATGGCTGTGCTGCTATCAATCTCCAATGAAGAGCCGCCTCAAGCTGGGGGAAACCATCGCGGGATCGCCCCCCATGGAGTTTCGTGGCTCAAGTAAGTAAACGGGGGGGCTGGGGGGCCCGAGAGTGCAAAGTGTTTTTTTCACCTTAGGTGAAAAAACACAAAGCTTTACAACCCCTTTAATGTCAGTTATCCAGGAGTACAGCCTACAGGTGTGCCACTTTAACCCTTAGGCACCAACGGCACGCAAATATGCTGCCTCTTGGCGGCCGGGCCTTGGCGCAGCATATTTGCATGCATTAGCTCCCACCACAGTGACTGGCGGCTTACAAAAAGCTCCCGATTGCATCTTACGATCCCCCATTGAAGAGATTTCCCATTACTTCCTGTCCTAACAGGAAGTGAGGGTACTCTCCCCAATGGGGTCACTGATGGCACTCAAATATGACAGAGATTTCTGTCTGGAGTTGAACAATGAACCATGGAAGTCCACGTCCCATGCTATACTATGATGGACAGCCACGCTGCCCAGTGCCGGTGACTTGTCGTTAAGGTTCCCCTATCAAGATGATTCCTGTAAGGACTGCGCAGGCGCAATCCTTGCCGACGGAAATCTCCGAACCTTGGCTGGCATCCAGGCTCATTCTTTAACATCCCTGTGGATTGGAGGATGTTAAAAAAAGAGCCAGGAGGCCGAGCGAGCGAAGCGAGGACGTGAGGCCGGCTGGCCACTTTCCTTAAATTCCACGTCGCCCTGGATGCCGGCCGAGGTTCGGAGATTTCCGTCGGCAAGGATTGCGCCTGCGCAGTCCTTACAGGAACCATCTCGATAGCCGGAACCATATCGGCAGATCACCGGGACAAGGTCATCCAGTGCCCAGGGCAAAGATTTCCCTTAGGGTTAAGGCAGTGTTTCTCAATTCCAGTCCTCAGGCCCCCCCAACAGGTCAGGTTTTCAGGATTTCCCTCAGATGAAAAGGCTGTGGTGATTACTAAGGCAGTGAAACTGATCAAATCACCTGTGCAAAATAATGGAAATCCTGAAAACCTGACCTGTTGGGGGGGCCTGAGGACTGGAATTGAGAAACACTGGGTTAAGGTCAGGATGCTTCCCATCCATGCAATAAACCATTGCTCCAGGGGCAGCCGCTCCTCCTGCCCACCTCTTGTCCTGGCCTTGCCGCTGCCCAATAGCAATATGCAAGAGGGGCGGGACCAAGCATATCTGAAGTCGCTATTTGCATATTAGATTTCCTTAGGCTTTGGGGCTCTTGAGAAGAAGGGTATGAGGTTCCCTTTAATATGGAAATGACTAAACTGAGGCTTTAGGTACTGAGCGCACAACGCCTTCTAATAATAACAAATCTTTCTTTTGAATTTCAGCATCAGGAATCGGAAAGACGGCAAAGCTTTCCGTATCTTCGCCGTGAAACAGTAACCCGAAAGCCGTGGAATGTCTACATGAACTTTGAGAAGACCAAAAACACCTTCCTCTGTCTGCTCTGCAGAATTGGGTCAAACCACCATCTCCTCCTCCGCCTCCGAACACCAACCCCGGAAAAAAAAATTAAAAAAATAACGCCGCATTCCACACCGGAAAAACCAGCACACGCCACCGCAGCGCCTGCAACCAGCCGGGCCAGGGTGGAATTCTCCGAATTCCAAGACGCTAAGCAGCGGACGTCAGTTCCTGATACCATGCCAAAGAACCGACACTGTCCACGGGGGGCCAGAAGAAAAAAAAAAAAAGCGCCGGGAAACTTGGCTTTCTATGTCTTAAATGCGTTTTGGCAATATCGTATTGCTTCAACGGACGGATTTCGCCTTCAGAATTGGAAAGCGTTCGGGGGAAGTGCTGTGTGTTTTTTTTTTTTATAGAAAGGTTTGTTTCGTGGTGCTTCTCAGTACTGTATATATTTGCCTTTTAAGTTTTGTACTTTTTTGTACTATTTGTATTAATATTATTATTATTGTTATTATTATTATTATTATTAAGATTGATGTTTTTATAAACAGCAGCGCTGGTTTTCTTTTTTTTCTTCTTTTTTATATATATCGGGGTTAATATTTTCACCCCATTTTTTGTATATAGTCTTGACTATGTAACATTAGCAAACGGATGGTGTCTTTATTTACAAAAACATTGTGGTCAGGATTTTAACCCTTGTGCCCCATTTTTATTTCATGGCAAGCATGATCCGGTCCCTGACATTACTCGTTACTGATGTATAGCTAGATTCGCGTAGGGCGGCGTATGTTTGAGCCGGCGTAGCGTATCGCATTCACGCTACGCCGCCCCAAGTTAGAGAGGCAAGTGCTGTATTCACAAAGCACTTGCGTCCTAAGTTACAGCGGCGTAGTGTAAATGTGCCGGCGTAAGCGCGCCTAATTCAAATTGGGAAGAGGGGGCGTGTTTTATGTTAATAAAGCATGACCCCACGTAATTGACGTTTTGAACGTACGGCGCATGCGCCGTCCGTGGACGTATCCCAGTGCGCATGCGTCGGATAGAATGCCTAAGATACGTCGAACACTGCCTACGACGTGAACGTAACTTACGCACAGCCCTATTCGCGTACGACTTACGCAAACGACGTAAAAAGATACGCTTGTTCCGACGTCCATACATTGCATGGGCTGCGCCACCTAGAGAGCAGCTTTATCTTTACGCCGGTGTATGTCTTACGTAAACGGCGTAACTAATTGCGACGGGCGTACGTACGTTCGTGAAACGGCGTATCTTGCTCATTTGCATATTCGATGCGGAAAACAACGGAATCGCCACCTAGCGGCCAGCGTAAATATGCACCCTAAGATACGACGTCGTAGGAGACTTACGCCGCTCGTATCTTAGCCTAATTTAAGCATATCTGGTTTCCAGAATACGCTTAAATATACGACGGCGCAGATTCAGAGTTACGACGGCGTATCTACTGATACGCCGGCGTAACTCTCTCTGAATCTGGCTAGTAATGCGTGTACATAGTAGCAGTTCTGAGCAGGACATAAAGTCCCTTTTTTTTTTCTTCCACACACCTGTAAATAATTACCACAGTCTTTTGGTTGATCGGTGATTAACGTATATCTATAGCCAAAACTATTTTTGGAAAAGAGTAGAGCGTTTTTTTTTTTGCCTGTGTCCCATTGGGGAGATTTGCCTTCCCGCCACATCTGGGACAATTGCAATCAATGGCCCGGATTCAAAAAGAATTGCGCTCTATTTGCGGAGGCGCAGGGCAACGATTTTGCCCTGCGCCCCCGCAAATATTTTGCGCTGCCCTCGATTCACGGAGCAGTAGCTCCGTAAATTGCGAGGGCGCGTGCCGGAAAAAATTGCCCGGCGTAAGCGCGCGCAATGTAAATGATCCCGCCGGGGGCGGGAATCATTTAAATTAGGCGCGCTCCCGCGCCGAGCGTAGAGCGCATGCTCCGTCGGGAAACTTTCCACGACGTGCATTGCGGCAAATGACGTCGCAAGGACGTCATTTGCTTCAAAGTGAACGTGAATGGCGTCCAGCGCCATTCACGATTCACTTACGCAAACGACGTAAAATTCGAACGTCGCGACGCGGGAACGCCGGGTATAGTTTAGCATTGGCTTGCCCCTGCTATTAGAAGGGGCAGCCTTACGCTAAACACGCCGTACGGAAACAACGTAACTTGCGTACGCAGGGGGCGCGCAACATTGTGAATCGGCGTAAGTATGCAATTTGCATACTATACGCTGACCACAATGGGAACGCCCCCTAGCGGTCATCGCAAGAATGCAGCCTAAAATCTGCGTGGCATAAGAGCCTTATGCCACGCAGATTTTAGGCTGCAGTCGGCGTAACGAGTTCTCTGAATCAGGAGAACTCGTTACCCCGGCGCAAGTCAGCAATTGCGCTGCGTAACTATGGTTACGCAGGCACAATTGCTTACTGAATCTGGGCCCATGTAATTGAGAGGGTGATTCTCTCAAGTAGGGACACAGCAGAAAAAAATCTCATAGATGTTTCAACCCTTTCCCATTCCATCTAAAACAAAAAAAAAGTGTTGGCTATAGATACACTTTAAAAGAAAACGCACACACACACAAATCTTCAAAGCAGCAAGTCTGCAAGATATACACAAAGGTACCTAGAGCGTTGAATACATGTCTACCATTGCATTTCAATCTCTTAAAGGGCCAGTCCACCCAAAACTGATGTTTCACTGATTAGTAGCTCTATGAGAAATGCAGAACCTGCAACTAAGGTGGGGAGATCCTGTTACCGTTTTGTTACTTGATATTTTTTTTGTTACAGGTATTATGAGCTAATGGGTGTTTCACCAAAATATTGGGTGGACTGGCCTTTTAAAGAATCCCATGGCTATAAAGAAGTCTGTTCCAGGCTTGTTGGACATCATCAGTGCAGTGTATGGAAATGCCGGGTGTTTCCGTTAGCTTTTTGGTGCTAAACAAATTGGCAGGGTAGCGAAGGAAAAGCAAGCATGTCCTGTAGACGAGGAGGAAGGAATTAAAAAAAAAAACCTGTTGCTTTGACCTGATGTTGACTAGCAATCCAAATGGTGGGAAGGAGGCGGGGCAGTGGCACCAGACCATCCGAAGTGCAGTTTCTGAAAAGTGTTGGCTCTCTCCCTTTGTAATGCAGGGAAGGTGAGGAGAGTCTGTGCATTAATGATCTTTTGGCACATAGACAATTTTCCTGTATACATGTTCGGCTCTGTATTTAGCAGTTTGGTTGGAGATGGATGCCTTAAGGCTGCATTCACACCTAGGCGACAAAACGCCTGAAGCGCGACGCTACAATACGCTGGAGGGGAGAAATAACATGATTCTCTATGGAGATGGTTCACATCTCCACGCCGAAACGCCGAACGCCTGAAGCTCAAACAAGTCCCGGACCCTTTTTTGTCGCGGCATATCGGGCGGCTTCGGCGTTCTCCATACCCGACAATGACCTATACAAAACCGCGGCTAAAAACGCTGCGTTTTGTCGCGGTAAATCGCGGTAAAAAATGCCACAATTTGTCGCGGTAAAAAACGCCGCAAATCGCCTACGCCTAGGTGTGAATGCAGCCTTAGCTCAACCTAATCTCTGCGAGATGCTGCGGGTGCCGCTTGTTAATTTTAGACATGTGCAGAAAGAAAAAAAATAATAGTTTCGATTTGTTATTTACATAAATTTGTTTAATATGTTTTGGGAAATTCGTTTTGTTTATTTGTTTTTGAATCTATTCGAAAAGTTTTTGACTCAATCTCAAATAGTTTTTCGAATTGGTATAGTTTCCAAATTTGAAAAGTTTTCCAAAATCGAAAAAGTTTTCCAATTCGAATCGTTTTCCAATTTCTAAAGAGAATAAAATAGAAAATAAAGGAATAAGATAGAATTTTTTAATTTTTTTTTCTATTCTATGGGGCAGATTCTCGTAGATCGCCGCATCTCTGCGGCGGCGTAACGTATCTCATTTACGTTACGCCGCCGCAAGTTTTACGGGCAAGTGCTTGATTCACAAAGCACTTGCCTGTAAAGTTGCGGCTGCGTATCGTAAATCCCCCGGCGCAAGCCCGCCTAATTCAAATTAGGCAGTTAGGGAGCGTATAGCATTTAAATTAGGCGCGTTCCCGCGCCGAACCTAATGCGCATGCGCCGTCCGAAGAATATCCCAGGGTGCATTGCGCTAAATGACGTCGCAAGGACGTCATTGGTTTCGATGTGAACGTAAATGGCGTCCAGCCCCATTCACGCACAACTCACGCACAACTCACGCAAACGACGTAAATTTTAAAATTTCGACGCGGGAACGACGGCCATACTTAACATTGGTTGCCCCTCATATAGCAGGGGCAACCTTACGCCGCGCAAACCTTACGTAAACGTCGTAACTTCACTGCGTCGACCGCGCGTACGTTCGGGAATTCGCGTATCTAGCTAATTTGCGTACTCGACAGGGAAAACGACGGAGGCGACACCTAGCGGCGAAAAAAAAAAATTGCATTTAAGATCCGACAGCGTAAGAGCCTTACGCCTGTCGGATCTAATGGTTATCTATGCGTAACTGATTCTAAGAATCAGGCGCATAGATACGACGGCCCAGATCAGGACTTACGACGGCGTACATGGCGTTGCGCCGTCGTAAGTCCTTTGTGAATCTGGGCTTATTACTTTATTCTCTAATCTATTTCATTCTCTTTGGAAATTGGAAAACGTTTTAAATTCAAAAAGTTTTCAAATTTGAATTCGAAAAGTATTCGAAAACGATTAGAATTTCGATTTTTTTTTTCATTATTTCGTATTTGTTTAAATTCGGTATTATTCTAATTCGGATATTCGGATACATCCGAATTTCCGAAAAAATTGAAATTCGTCCGACCATCAGGAAGCCGCATTGTCACCCAAGAAGACACGCTGGTTCTCCAGCAGATGGAGGCTCGTCTTTTATTGTAGGTTGGGTCACAGGATACGGGGTCTTCAATAACCGCTCACCTTTCACTGGGCTCCATGACGTAAAATGTTGAAATGTTTGTGTTTTACTTTTTTATTGGGAATCCTACCTCATGCTGGTAATCACATTGGTTATATGTTGTATATTCTCCACCTGTACATGTCTGCGCCCTTCCTGTCTCACAGTCAATAAAAGTCTTTCAGTCTCTTTTGTATTTGGGTCTCTTTTGTGCTTAAAGTGGAATTTAAAGGCAAATGTCACCTGTCATGGAGGCACTCCAGTCTAAAATGCAGAAAATGTAAATGATAATTATCAATGGGAGACCTAAACCTGGGATGAAATTAACTTCACATCAGCAGCCTCCCTTAAGATAAGAGCCCCCCCTATCACATTGGAGTCCTCCCTTCATGTCAGAGGTCCCCCCATCACATCAGAGGTTTTCCTTCATATCGGAGGTCCTCCCATCACATCAGAGGTCTTCCTTCATATCGGAGGTCCTCCCATCACATCAGAGGTCTTCCTTCATATCGGAGGTCCTCCCATCACATCAGAGGTCTTCCTTCATATCGAAGGTCCTCCCACCACATTTGAGGTCTTCCTTCATATCGGAGGTCCTCCCACCACATCAGAGGTCTTCCTTCATATCAGAGGTCCCCCCATCACATCAGAGGTCTTCCTTCATATCAGAGGTCCTCCCATCACATCAGAGCCCCTCTTCGCATCAGACGTCCCCCTTCATTACAGGGGCCCCAATCATGTCAGAGGTCTCCCATCACATCAAAGATCCCCCTTCATATCAGAGGCCCTCCCATCCCATCACAGTCCCCCCTTTATGTCAGAGGTCCCTCATTTCATCAGAGTCTCTCCCCCATTACATCAGTCCCCTTTCACATCAGAAGTCCCACCTTCACATCAGAGGTTCCCCCATCATATCAGTTTTACACCCATCACATCAGAGCCCTCATTCACATCAGAGGTCCTCCCATTTTATCTGAGCTTCCCCTCATGTCAGAGTCCTCCTATTAGATCAGAGGTCCTTCATCACATAACGGCGCCCTTCAAGTGAGAGCGTCACCCTTCAAATCAGAGGCCGTCATCACATCAGAAGCCTCCCTCCACATCAGAGGTCCCCCTTCACATCAAATATCCCCCTTCATAGCAGAGGCCATCACATCACAGACCCCCTCCACATCAGAGGTCCCTCTTCACATCAAATATCCCCCTTCATAGCAGAGGCCCTCCCGTCACATCACAGACCCCCTCCACATCAGAGGTCCCCCTTCACATCAAATATCCCCCTTCATAGCAGAGGCCCTCCCATCACATCACAGACCCCCTCCACGTCAGAGGTCCCCCTTCACATCAAATATCCCCCTTCATAGCAGAGGTCCTCCCATCACATCACAGACCCCCTCCACATCAGAGGTCCCCCTTCACATCAAATATCCCCCTTCATAGCAGAGGCCCTCCCATCACATCACAGACCCCCTCCACGTCAGAGGTCCCCCTTCACATCAAATATCCCCCTTCATAGCAGAGGTCCTCCCATCACATCACAGACCCCCTCCACATCAGAGGCCCCCATATCATCAAAGGTTCCTCATTACATCAGAAGCCCCCTTCACATCAGGGGTTCCTATTCACATCATAAGTCCCCCCATCACATCAGATTCCCCTCTAATGTCAGAGTGCCTCTTCACGTCAGAGGTCCCCCTTCATGTCAGTGTCCCCAATTGACGTTATAGGTCCTTCTTTGTGTCAAAGCCCCCCCATCATTTTAGAGGTCCCCCATCACATCAGAGACGGCGCATACGTATTCTTCTACCTATTTTTGGTGAAGAAAATCGCAATAAGCGTTTATCGATTGGTTTGCGCAAAATTTATAGCGTTTACAAAATAGGGGATAGTTTAATGGCATTTCTATTAATATTTTTTTTTTTTACTACTAATGGCGGCGATCAGCGATTTTTTTCGTGACTGCGACATTATATCGGACACTTTTGACACATTTTTGCGATTATTGTCATTTTCACAGCGAGAAGTGGTATAAAAATGCACTGATTACTGTGAAAATGACAATTGAAGTTTAGGAGTTAACCACTAGTGGGCGCTGTAGGGGTTAAGTGTGACCTCATGTGTGTTTCTAACTGTAGGGGGGCGGGGCTGGACGTGTGACGTCATTGATCGTCTTTCCCTATAACAGGGAACAGACGATCACTGACATTGCCACAATGAAGAACGGGGAAGGTGTGTTTACACTCACCTCTCCCCGTACTTCAGCTCCTGATCGCGGGACACTGGCGGTGATCGGGTCGGCGGCGCTTTCGCGGCAACCTGGCTGGGCTCTTAAAGAGACACGTACAGGTACGTGCTTGTGCTCAGCCGTGCCCTTCTGCCGACGTATATCAGCGTGAAGGGGTCCTTAAGTGGTTAAGGTGGTAATTAAACTCACTTGGTGCCTTCTCTGCATTAAATCAGCCTCAGAACCTGTGTAATTCATATCCTGGATTAAAGGGACGATGTGGCAACCCTACCATCAGTGCAGCCTCATCAGCGTCCATCAGTGAAGAAGAAAAATTACCTGTTTCTAAAATTGTATAACAAACTATGAAAAAGTTTTTAATCTTTATTTGTTTATTTAGCAAAGAATAGTAAATAAAAAGGCAGTGAATAAATACCACTAAAGCAAGCTCTATTTGTGTGAAAAAAAAATATAATAATGTAGTTTGGGTACAGCATCGTATAACCGCGCAATTGTCATTCAAAGTGGGACAGCGCTGAAAGCTGAAAATTGGCCTGGGCAGGAAGGGAGTAAAAGTGCCCATTAGGCATGTGGTTAGATGATACCGTAAGTGTGCTATGTTACAGAGCAGCTACAAGTACAATCAGATCCAATGTGAAACTTTGCAGGAAAATAAACTCAGAGGCCCGGATTCACGTACAGCGGCGTATCTTTGTGCGGGCGTAACGTATCCTATTTACGTTACGCCTCCGCAACTTTTACAGGCAAGTGCCGTGTTCTCAAACGAAAGTTGCGGCGGCGTAGTGTAAATAGGCCGGCGTAAGCCCGCCTAATTCAAATGTGGAAGATGTGGGCGTGTGTTATGTAAATTTATTGTGACCCCACGTAAATGACGCTTTTTACGAACGGCGCATGCACCGTCCGTGAAAGTATCCCAGTGCGCATGCTCCAAATTAACCCGCAAGAAGCCAATGCTTTTGACGTGAACGTAAATGACGCCCAGCCCTATTCGCGAACGACTTACGCAAACAACGTAAAATTTTAAAAAATCGACGCGGGAACGACGTCCATACTTAACATTGGTACGCCACATCTACGCCTCCATATAGCAGGGGTAACTTTACGCCGGGAAAAGCCTAACGTAAACGGCGTATCTGTACTGCGTCGGCCGGGCGTACGTTCGTATATTCGTGTATCTAGCCGATTTACATATCTCTAGGCGTAAATCAGCGCCCCTAGCGGCCAGCGTAAATGTGCAGTTAAGATACGACGGCGTAAGAGACTTACGCCGGTCGGATCTAATACAAATCTATGCGTAACTGATTCTAAGAATTAGGCGCATAGATACGACGGCTCGGACTCAGAGTTACGACGGCGTATCTGGAGATACGCCGGCGTAACTCGTACGAGAATCTGGGCCAGAGACCACAATGCTAGTTCGGGAGCATTGTGAAAGTCCTGCTGATTTTGGCTTTGGTCGTTAAAATTGAGTTGATGGTAAATTTGGTCGGGTTAGCTTTAGATGAAGGAAATTTGTAGCGATTGGAATCTTCCTGGGCTGCTAATTTTCTCATCTGGGGGATCTGATGTGGACTAATGAAGGGGGTTCCTTTCTCTGCACCAGAGTGTCCCGATTCCCACACTCGCTAACCCAATCACCCGTTATATAACATGGCTGTGCACCCGATAAATCACCGCCCGCTACGGCTTGTTTACTAAACAGTTGTGCAATCACATTCCATCACATCCTCTGAGAGAGTCCAAAAAAAGACACAAACATCTGACTGAGTACATCTGTAGCGTTATTCCCGACCTTTATTCTACTCTTGGAAAATGACAAATATAATTAAAGCGAAAATAAACCCAAAAGCAAACATTTATTATATTGCAGCTCACCAATTCTTAGATGTAATGGATGCTTTATTTTTATTTTTTAGGCTTTCTTACAGCTCAGCGAAGCTGGCGCCCCTAAATTCAGCACAAATAAACTCAAGTGTGTTTCTTTAGTGCTACGTTTGTGCTGTTTTTTTTTTGTGCTGTAAACATTTACATTTGTGCTGCTTTTATTTTTACGATATTGGCAATTGTTTTTTCCTATGACATCACCGCCAGAGGCGTTGCTAGGGGGTGCGGGGGGTGCGGTCCGCACCGGGTGACACCTGCTAGAGGGGTGACACCATTCCGTTTATTTTATTTTTTAGCTGACATGCCCAGCCTGCCCTGTACCACCCCAGCCTCCTCTGTGCCACCCCAGCCTGCCCTGTACCACCCCAGCCTCCTCTGTGCCACCCCAGCCTGCCCTGTACCACCCCAGCCTGCCCTGAACCACCCCAAACAGCCCTATTCCACCCCAGCCTGCCCTGTACCCCCCAAACAGCCCTGTACCACCCCAGCCTGCCCTGTACCACCCCAGCCTGCCCTGTACCACCCCAAACTTTCACATGCCACCCCAACTTGCCCTGTGCCACCCTAACTTGCCCTGTACCACCCCAACCTTTCCCATGCCATCCCAACTTGCCCTATGCCACCCTAACTTGCACTATACCACCCCGACCTGCCTTGTACCACCCTAACTTGCCCTATACCACCCCAACCTGCCCTATGCAACCCTAACTTGCCCTATACCACCCCAAACTACCCTATATCACCCCAACATGCCCTATACCACCTTAACCTGTCCTATACCACCCCACTACACCAACCTGCCACTATACCACTCTATACTACCCTAACCTGCCACTATACTGCCCTATGTTATCATTTACAGGGGCTGGTTTGGGGTGCGCCCCGTGCCCGTGCGCTGCCTGCTTGGTGCTGGGCAGCCTAGACAGAGGGGGGGTGAAACCATGTTTTACCGCACCGGGTGACACCAACCCTAGTGACGCCACTGCATCACCCAGCCCCCCTACAACAGCCAAATTGCACTAGATTGGGCTGGTTGGTTAGTGCTGCGTTTGTGCTGGTTTGTGCTGTTTACATTTCCGTTCTATCTTTTATCATTTTTGCCTTTTTAATGATTTATTAAAGGTCACCAAAGGTCACTCAGCCCCCCCCCCCCCCACAACACCCAAAAGACACAAAACTGGTCCCGTTGGTTAGTGCCACGTTTGTGCTGTTTAAATCTCTGTTCTATCTTTTATAGTTTTCGTTTCATGTCCTTTTGTAGGGGGGGGGGGGGGGGGCTGGGTGATGTCATAGTCTGGAAAAAACAATTGCTAATATCATATAGGTAGATTCAGAGACATTGCCGCAACTTTGCGGCGGCGTAGCTTAGCGTGTTTAGGCTACGCCGCCGTAAGTTAGCGAGGCAAGTACTTGGGGCCAGATTCACAGAGGAAATACGCCGGAGTATCTACTGATACTCCGGCGTATTTTCAAATTTGCCGCGTCGTATCTTTATTGTAATTCACAAAAAAGATACGACGGCTTTTGGCTAAGATCCGACAGGCGTACGGCTTCGTACGCCTTCGGATCCTAGGTGTAATTTTCCGGCGGCCGCTGGGTGGAGTTTGCGTCGTTTTCCAGCGTCGGGTATGCAAATTAGCTGATTACGGCGATCCATGAAGATACGCGCGTTCGTCGCAATCTCTTACGTCGTCGCTAGTCGTTTTTTCCCGTCGCAAACTTAGGCCTGCTTTTTCATGGCATATCTTTAGAACAGCCATGTTAAAGTATGGCCGTTTTTTGCGTAAGACGTCCGGGAATACAAAACGACGTAACGCACGTCGCCGTTCAAACAATACGTCGGGCCGCCGTAATTTCGCGCAAGCACGTCGGGAAATTTCCTAACGGAGAATGCGCAGAGCGTTCGGCGCGGGAATGCGCCTAATTTAAATGGTACACGCCCCATTTGAATTAGGCGGGCTTGCGCCGGACGGCTTTACGTTACACCGCCGTAAGTTTACACGCAAGTGCTTGGTGAATCAGGCACTTGCGCTGAAAACTTGCGGGGGTGTAACGTAAAAGCGATACACTACGCCGCCGCAGTTCTTTATGAATCTGGCCCTTGATTCTCAAAGTACTTGCCTGCTAAGTTACGGCGGCGTAGCCTAAAGCAGGCGGGCGTGCGTAAGGGCGCCTAATTCAAATTCGTCTGAGGGGGCGTGTTGTATGGTAATGAGGCTTGACCCGACGTGATTGACGTTTTTATTGAACTGCGCATGCGCCGGGCGCCTACATTTCCCAGCAAGCATTGTGCTATGTCCGCCGCACGGGCCTATTGATTTCGACGTGGACTTAAACAACGTAAATCCCTATTCACGGACGACTTACGCAAACGGCATAAAATTTTCGAATTTCGACGCGGGAACGGCGGCCATACTTAACATTACTATTCCATCTATTTGATGGAATAACTTTAGGCGGCCTATCTCTTACGTAAACGGTGTAAATGTACTGCGTCGGCCGGGCGTACGTTGGTGAATCGGCGTATCTACTAATTTACATATTCTACGCCGACCGCAATGGAAGCGCCACCTAGCGGCCAGCCTCAATATTGCAACCTAAGATAGGACGGCGCAAGCCGTCGTATCTTAGATATGTTTAAGCGTATCTCTGTTTGAGAATACACTTAAACATAAGTCGGCGTAGATTCTGAGTAAGGTCGGCGTATCTACTAATACGCCGGCCTAACTCTACCTGAATCTACCTAAACGTTTCCATAGATCTACAACCAGTTGCGATATGATATTTTTTCAGTTTGTTTGCGCCCCCCAAAAATGTTGAGCACCAGCCGCCACTGACCAGTACACATGTGTGATTATCCAAAGCCTATTGAGATCCTTCTCTGCGGACAATCTTCACACACATGGCCGGCCGCCTTCAAAAAAGGGCGCGGCGCCCATCTTCGCTCTGATACTAAACAGTTCCGGACGCAGATGCTTTCTTGCGGAAATCGATAACACGCCTTTGAACAAAACCACATGTCACCTGATCCAAATTGAGTCCTCACCGCGCCGGATTCTAGGAACCGGCAGCTGGGCAGAAGACGACCTTCGCACACATGGAAGGCGTTATCGGCCACCGCAATCACGTGCGGACATTTAACTGTGAGTAATCAGTGGAAGGATCACGCGGATCGGGAACGGTCAGCTCCTATCTACAGGAAGATCACAATGTATCAGAGATACAGAAAACCTGGAGAGTTGTTTTCCATAATGTGTCAGTCATGAGACAAAAAAAAAAAACTTACCAAGTTAGTTTGTGAGAAGACATAAGAGTTAAAGTGGACCTGTCAGTAACTTTACAAGCCTGTATAAATAAATATAAGGCTATAATATAAGGCGATAAGGCACAATATGCAGCAACAGTATCCTTAATTTTTAATACTAAAAATCCTTTCCTGAGCTCCCGTTAGTGACTTTGCCTAGGCCGAGGTGATGTCATCAGTCTGCTGCAGGCAAGAGGAAGCATTTTCTTTAGTCTCCCCTACTCCAGGGATCAGTGGAAAAAAGAAATGTTCCTGGACTGCCGCACTCTGATAGGCAATTTATTGAAACAAAATGAACAAAGGATAAAATCCAAAGCTGTATAATATCCAAAAATTCATGCAATCAATGGTAGAAAGTGGACATAGGGGACAAAAAAGCTAACATGTTTCACATCATGGATAGATGCTTAGTCATAGCAGGGATCAGACTGTAACTTTGTAGCAAACCACAAGGTGAGAGACTGGAGCAGGGGCTGAACACAACCAAGTAGGGCCGCTGATAAGACAGCTCTCCTGTACTGGGCCCGGGCCCCATCAGTTTGAAAGGGGCGGCCCGCGCCCCTTCTGAGCAGGAGGTGTCGGCTGTACTGTCTTATTGCAGACACCGATCCTCTTCTGCCTCCCTCTACAGCGCTACCAGCTTCTCCTCCTCTCCCTTCCATCCAGCAGCACTGCAAGTGGATTGGTTCTAGCACATCTTCCACCTGCTGCCCGGGCCCCCCTGTGTGCCCCTTCTCCCGCAGCGCTGCTGGCTTCATTAATCTTCATTAAGGTTCATTAAAGTGACACTAAAGGTTCACTTTAAAAAAAAATTAAATAACAAACATGTCATACTTACCTCCACTGTGCAGTTTGTATTGCACAGAGTGGCCCTGATCCTCCTCTTCTGGGGTCCCACGCAAAAGCTAACTCCCTCTAGGAAGCTCTCTCCCGAGGGGGTTACCTTGCAGACGCGCTCCCGTGTCATACAATCAGTGGGCTGGATTCAAGAAGCAATTGCGCCTGTGTAACCATAGTTACACAGACGCAATTGCTTACATGCCCCGGCGTAACTAATGCTCCTGATTCAGGAACCTCGTTACGCCGACTGCAGCCTAAGATATGCGCGGCATAAGGCTCTTATGCCCGCATATCTTAGGCTGCATTCTTGTGATGGCCGCTAGGTGGCGTTCCCGTTGTGCTCAGCGTATAGTATGCAAATTGCATACTAACGCCGATTCACAACGTTGCGCGAGCCCTGCGTACGCAGTTTACGTCGTTTCCGTACGGCGTCTTTCGCGTAAGGCTGCCCCTGCTATTAGCAGGGGCAGCCAATGTTACGTATACCCGTCGTTCCCGCGTTTTGCGAAATTTCAAATTTACGTAGTTTGCGTAAGTGATTCGTGAATGGCGCTGGACGCCATTCACGTTCACTTTGAAGCAAATTACGTCCTTGCGACGTCATTTGCCGCAATGCACGTCGGGAAAGTTTCCCGACGGAGCATGCGCTCTACGATCGGCGCGGGAACGCGCCTAATTTAAATGATTCCTGCCCCCTACGGGATCATTTAAATTGCACGCGCTTACGCTGGGCATTTTGCCGGCGCGCCCATGCAATTTACGGAGCTACTGCTCCGTGAATCAAGGGCAGCGCAGTAATTTTGCGGAGGCGCAGGGCAAAAACGTTGTCCTGCGCCTCCGTAAAAAATGCGCAATTGTACTTGAATCTAGCCCAGTGTCCATAGCAGCCTCTTGTATGACTCGGCCCTGCCCCCCGACGGGCGCGTCATTGGATTTGATTGACAGCAGCGGGAGCCAATGGATGTGCTGCTATTCTTCATCCCTTACTACTTCCACATTCTGCAAGCCCTGCATCCCTGCGTAAATTCTGGAGTCACTTGACATGTACGCTGCGTCCTCTATGTGAGTCCAAATGTGAAATCTCCACGTTGGATGGACTGCGCCTTTAAGAGTCAGCCTCTGCTCTTCTCACAGATTTCATTTTAATGTGAATAATTGGGCAGGTGTCGTCCTTCTTCCCAGAAGTGGAGACCGTCCTCCACAGATGTCTTCTGTTCAGCGCTGGACGCGGTCCAAGGAGAAGCGGAGACTCTGCGATGTGTAGAATATAAACACCTCTGGCCAAGGAGGACACTGTTCTACAGAAGACATCACAGAAAGTCTTTAACTGGCTCTTCCTCGGCACACTGGCTCTTCTGACGGGCGCGCTGCGGGGAAACGGGCGAAGGCGCTGCGCAGGCGATGGAAAAACTGACACCGCGTCTCCTGCACACGCACAGGAAAAAAGAGCCGCAGTTAGGTGTAATTAACACTCGACAGGTAAAAGCACAATGGAGTCTCTGCAGGGGGAGAGGTAACAGGAACTCAATTAAAGAGGACCTGTCATGAGATATAATATTTTCTGCTCAGTAATGTGTCAGTGTGACCCTTCCAGGTATTTATTACCTCTCACAGAGATCACAGGGCTCCCCCTGACAATACCTTTATTTGCTTTTCTCTCCAGAAGGACATCGCCATCTTTGTTCAGGCATTATCCAGTATCAACATCTAGTTTTGCTAATCTGTCTTCACCCCCTACCCACCTCCAAGTATCTTCCTTTGTCTTCACCCCCTACCCACCTCCAAGTATCTTCCCTTGTCTTCACCCCCTACCCACCTCCAAGTATCGTCCCTTGTCTTCACCCCCTACCCACCTCCAAGTATCGTCCCTTGTCTCCACCCCTACCCACCTCCAAGTACCGTCCCTTGTCTCCACCCCCTACCCACCTCCAAGTATCGTCCCTTGTCTCCACCCCCTACCCACCTCCAAGTACCGTCCCTTGTCTCCACCCCCTACCCACCTCCAAGTATCGTCCCTTGTCTCCACCCCCTACCCACCTCCAAGTATCGTCCCTTGTCTCCAACCCCTACCCACCTCCAAGTACCGTCCCTTGTCTCCACCCCCTACCCACCTCCAAGTATCGTCCCTTGTCTCCACCCCCTACCCACCTCCAAGTATCGTCCCTTGTCTTCACCCCCTGCCCACCTCCAAGTATCGTCCCTTGTCTCCACCCCCTTCACACCTCCAAGTATTGTCCCTTGTCTCCACCCCCTGCCCACCTCCAAGTATCGTCCCTTGTCTCCACCCCTACCCACCTCCAAGTACCGTCCCTTGTCTCCACCCCCTACCCACCTCCAAGTATCGTCCCTTGTCTTCACCCCCTACCCACCTCCAAGTATCGTCCCTTGTCTCCATCCCTACCCACCTCCAAGTACCGTCCCTTGTCTCCACCCCCTGCCCACCTCCAAGTACCGTCCCTTGTCTCCACCCCTACCCACCTCCAAGTACCGTCCCTTGTCTCCACCCCCTGCCCACCTCCAAGTATTGTCCCTTGTCTCCACCCCCTACCCACCTCCAAGTATCGTCCCTTGTCTCCACCCCCTACCCACCTCCAAGTACCGTCCCTTGTCTCCACCCCCTACCCACCTCCAAGTATCGTCCCTTGTCTTCACCCCCTACCCACCTCCAAGTATCGTCCCTTGTCTCCACCCCTACCCACCTCCAAGTACCGTCCCTTGTCTCCATCCCTACCCACCTCCAAGTACCGTCCCTTGTCTCCACCCCCTGCCCACCTCCAAGTACCGTCCCTTGTCTCCACCCCTACCCACCTCCAAGTACCGTCCCTTGTCTCCACCCCCTGCCCACCTCCAAGTATTGTCCCTTGTCTCCACCCCCTACCCACCTCCAAGTATCGTCCCTTGTCTCCACCCCCTACCCACCTCCAAGTACCGTCCCTTGTCTCCACCCCCTACCCACCTCCAAGTATCTTCCCTTGTCTCCACCCCCTACCCACCTCCAAGTATTGTCCCTTGCCTCCACCCTCTACCCACCTCCAAGTATCGTCCCTTGTCTCCACCCCCTACCCACCTCCAAGTACCGTCCCTTGTCTCCACCCCCTCCTCACCTCCAAGTATCATCCCTTGTCTCCACCCCCTACCCACCTCCAAGTATCGTCCTTTGTCTCCACACCCTACCCACCCCCAAGTATTGTCCCTTGTCTCCACCCCCTACCCACCTCCAAGTACCGTCCCTTGTCTCCACCCCCTCCTCATCTCCAAGTATCGTCCCTTGTCTCCACACCCTACCCACCTCCAAGTATCGTCCTTTGTCTCCACACCCTACCCACCCCCAAGTATTGTCCCTTGTCTCCACCCCCTACCCACCTCCAAGTACTGTCCCTTGTCTCCACCCCCTTCCCACCTCCAAGTACTGTCCCTTGTCTCCACCCCCTACCCACCTCCAAGTATTGTCCCTTGTCTCCATCCCTACCCACCTCCAAGTACCGTCCGTTGTCTCCACCCCCCTACCCACCTCCAAGTATCATCCCTTGTCTCCACCCCCTACCCACCTCCAAGTATCGTCCCTTGTCTCCATCCCTACCCACCTCCAAGTACCGTCCCTTGTCTCCACCCCCTACCCACCTTCAAGTATCGTCCCTTGTCTCCATCCCTACCCACCTCCAAGTATCGTCCCTTGTCTCCACCCCCTATCCACCTCTAAGTATCGTCCCTTGTCTCCACCCCCTCCCCACCT
Organism: Rana temporaria; assembly: GCF_905171775.1. NCBI lineage: Eukaryota > Metazoa > Chordata > Amphibia > Anura > Ranidae > Rana > Rana temporaria. Next base: position 148,864,981 of record NC_053499.1, on the reverse strand, counting down.
CCAAGTACTGTTCCTTGTCTCCACCCCCTACCCACCTCCAAGTATAGTCCCTTGTCTCCACCCCCTACCCACCTCCAAGTATCGTCCCTTGTCTCCACCACCTACCCACCTCCATGTATCGTCCCTTGTCTCCACCCCCTACCACCTCCAAGTGTCGTTCCTTTGTCTCCACCCCCTACCCACCTCCAAGTATAGTCCCTTGTCTTCACCCCTTAAGTATCGTCCCTTGTCTCCACCCCCTACCCACCTTCAAGTATCTTCCCTTTTCTCCAACTCCTACCCGCCTCCAAGTATCGTCCCTTGTCTCCACCCCCTACCCACCTTCAAGTATCGTCCCTTGTCTCCACCCCCTACCCACCTCCAAGTATTGTCCCTTGTCTCCACCCCCTGACCACCTCCAAGTACCGTCCCTTGTCTCCACCCCCCTACCCATCTACAAGTGTTGTTTCTCGTCTACACCCCCTACCCACCTTCAAGTACCGTCCCTTGTCTCCACTCCTACCCACCTCCAAGTATCATCCCTTGTCTCCACCCCCTACACACCTCCAAGTATCCCCCATTGTTCACACCCCCCTACCTACCTCCAAGCATCGTCCCTTATCTCCACTCCCTACCCACCTCCAAGTATCGTCCCTTGTCTCCACCACCCACCCACCTCCAAGTATCGTCCCTTGTCTCCGCCCACCTCCAAGTATCGTCCCTTGTGTCCACCCCCTACCCACCTCCAAGTATCATCCCTTGTCTCCACCCCATACCCACCTTCAAGTATCTTCACTTTTCTCCACCCCCTACCCACCTCCAAGTATCTTCCCTTGTCTCCACCCCCTACCCACCTCCAAGTATTGTCCCTTGTCTCCACCCCCTACCACCTCCAAGTAGCGTCCCTTTTTTCCACCCCCTTGCCACCTCCAAGTATCGTCCATTGTCTCCACCCCCTACCCACCTCCAAGTATCGTCCCTTGTCTCCACCCCCCTACCCACCTCCAAGTATCGTCCCTTGTCTCCACCCTCTACCCTTCTCCAAGGACCCCCCCCCATCAAAAGATCCCATCACAGGCGCACTAGATACCCCCAGCAATAACAGATCCATCCAGCAACAATAGACTCCCATCTCAGACACACTAGATTCCCCCAGCAATAACAGATCTACCAAGCAACAATAGACTCCCATCCCAGACACACTAGATCCCCCCAGCAATAACAGATCCACCCAGCAACAATAGACTCCCATCCCAGCAACAATAGACCCCCATCTCAGGCACCCTAGATTCCTCCAGCAATAACAGATCTACCAAGCAATAATAGATCCCCCAGCAAAAATAGACCCCCATGCCAGGCACACTAGATCCCCCCAGAAATAACAGATCCACCCAGCAATAATAGATCCCCCAGCAAAAATAGACCCCCATGCCAGGCACACTAGATCCCCCCAGAAATAACAGATCCACCCAGCAACAATAGACTCCCATCTCAGGCACACTAGATCCCTCCTGCAATAACAGAGTCCCATTCCAGCAACAATATACCCCACCCTAGCAAGTAGCAACAACAGATTCCCTCAGCAACAATTGATCACTCATGCAACATTATAAACCCCCTCTACAACAGAGAAAAGATGAACATGTACAAGTTATTGGGATTTGAGCACAGGTAAACCTTCCCCTCCCAACACAAATCCCCCCAAATCAACAATCATAGCACACCTCCCCAAATTTCCCGCTCCTGGAACCATTCTTTCCCGCTCCTGAAACCATAGTGCCCAGGGCAGCCACCCTTCCTGCCCACCCCTTGCCCCGGCCCTGCCTCTTAGGGACTACTGCGGCATCAATCCAGGAGGCTCCATGACATGTGAAGGAAGAACAGATACGCTTAAATTAGGCTAAGATACGAGCGGCGTAAGTCTCCTACGCCGTCGTATCTTAGGGTGCATATTTACGCTGGCCGCTAGCTGGCGCTTCCGTTGAGTTCGGCGTAGAATAAGTAAATGACTAGATACGCCGATTCAGAAACGTATGTGCGCCCGGCGCATTTTTTTACGTCGTTTACGTACGGCTTTTTCCGGCGTAAAGTTAGTCGAACAAATAGCTGGCCTAGTCAATGTTAAGTATGGCCGTCGTTCCCGCGTCGAAATTTGAAAATTTTACGTTGTTTGCGTAAATCGTCCGTGAATGGGGCTGGACGTAATTTACGTTCACGTCGAAACCAATACGTCCTTGCGGCGTACTTTGGAGCAATGCACACTGGGATATGTCCACGGACGGCGCATGCGCTGTTCGTAACGTCAATCACGTCGGGTCACAAGTAATTTACATAAAACACGCCCCCCTCATCCTTTTTTGAATTAGGCGCGCTTACGCCGGCCCATTCACGCTACGCCGCCGTAACTTAGGAGGCAAGTGCTTTGTGAATACAGCACTTGCCTCTCTGACTTACGGCGATGTAGCGTGAATACGATACGCTACGCCGCCTCAAAGATGCACACATCTACCTTAATCTAGCTATTCGTTTTTTCTTACGTTTGATCTGTGAACATTGCACCCTCAGCAGCACCCCTTTAGATGTGCAGCAAGTGGCGCTGATCCTTCTCCGCCTTCTTACCCAGAGGTGGGAATTCCTCCAGATGTGGAGAGCAGTGCTGGCGTGACAATATGGATAAATAATTGCATAACTTTCATTTCTCTTGCATTGCAAAATACTCAATAAAAAGAATCTGTTAAAAAATCGAATTTCTCCAAATACCTGTCAGCGTTTCCAGCATCAAAGCAGACGAGGGAACGCAATGAAACAACTGTGTGTGACGCTGAGATTTGCTGTGTGATGATGGCAGGAGAGCTGTGAGCCCTAAAAATACCCGCACAAGATTAATTGTCAGTTAGAAGATGCTGCATGGCTCACAATGGATCTAAAGATAAAATTGCCCATCAGTGGCGGCTGGTGCTCAAAATTTTTTGGGGGGGCGCAAACAAACGGAAAAAAAAACCACATCAATTGCAGCCTCACTGTGCCCATCAAACGCAGCTACTGTGCCCATCAAACACAGCCACTGTGCCCATCAAACGCAGCCACTGTGCCCATCAATTGTCGCCACAGTGCCATCAATTGTCAACACTGTGCCATGCCATCAATTGTCGCCACTGTGCCATGCCATCAAACGCAGCCACTGTGCCATCAATTGTCACCACTGTGCCCATCAATTGTCTTCACTGTGCCATGCCATCAAACGCAACCACTGTGCCCATCAATTGTCGCCACTGTGCCATGACATCAATTGTTGCCACTGTGCCATCAATTGTCGCCACTGTGCCCATCAATTGTCGCCACTGTGCCATGCCATCAAACGCAGCCACTGTGCCCATCAATTGCAGCCACTGTGCCCATCAATTGTCGCCACTGTGCCATGCCATCAAACGCAGCCACTGTGCCCATCAATTGTCGCCACTGTGCCCATTAATTGTCGCCACTGTGCATTGCTATAAAATGCAGCCACTGTGCCATCAATTGTCGCCACTCTACACATCAATTGTTGCCACTGTGTCATGCTATCAATTGTCCCCACTGTGCCCATCAATTGTCACCACTGTGACATGCCATTAATTGTCGCCACTGTGCCCATCAATTGCCACCAGTTTGCCCCCTCAAAAAACGCCAGTTTTTCCCGTAAAATGCCACCAGATTGCCCCCCGCCCAGCACTTACCTTTCTCTGGTCAGCCATCCTCCCTCCACGATCCCTCGATGTCTTCTCCCACCCTCGATGTCGCTTCAGCCCAATCTGGTTACCAATCAGGTAACCAGAGCCGGTGAACCTGATTGGCTGAGACGTGTGTCAGTGTTAACCAGGGAACGCACACCCTGTGCGTCCCCTGGTTAACTATTTGGAAGCCGATTAGAGCCAACAGGCTGTAATCGGAAAGCCAACCAACTGATGTTATTCAGATGGCCGGCGCTCACCAGGGGGCTGGCCATCTGAATAGTGGGCGGCAGCGGTGCCAGTGACAATTCACAGATTCATGCAATGCATGAATCTATGTATTGTTGACTTCAGTGACGGTGCAGGAGAGAGAGGGGGCGGCGCTCCTGCACCCACTATGGACGCACCGCCACTGTTGCCCATTATTCATCAAATACAAACCTTTTACAGTATTTCGATTTTTTTTGTTATGGAAGCATTCCAGGTATAGATATTTTTTAGACATGTGCACTGATGAAAAATGTGTTAATTTTCAATATTTTAAATATTTGATATGTTTTTTCTTTTCTTTTGTGAATAAAATATGGATTTATGAGATTTGCGATCATTTGGCCAGATTCTCAGTGGAGATACGACGGCGTATCTCCAGATACGCCGTCGTATCTCTGAGTCCGGCCGGTCGTATCTATGCGCCTGATTCTTAGAATCAGTTACGCATAGATATCTATCAGATCCGACAGGCGTAAGTCTCTTACGCCGTCGGATCGTAACTGCATATTTACGCTGGCCGCTAGGGGCGTGTATCAGCTAGATACGCGAATTCACGAACGTACGCCTGGCCGACGCAGTACAGTTACGCCGTTTACGTTAGGCTTTTCCCGGCGTATAGTTACCCCTATGTGGTGGCGTAAGTGCGGCGTACCAATGTTAAGTATGGCTGTCGTTCCCGCGTCGAAATTTAAAAAAGTTACGTTGTTTGCGTAAGTCGTCCGTGAATGGTGCTGGACGTCATTTACGTTCACGTCGAAACCAATGATGTCCTTGCGTCGTACTTTAGAGCAATACACACTGGGAAATTCCACGGACGGCACATGCGCCGTTCGGGAAAAACATCAATCACGTTGGGTCAAGCCTGATTTACATAACACACGCCCACCTCTTCACAATTTGAATTAGGCGGGCTTACGCCGGCCTATTTACGCTATGCCGCTGCAACTTTTTTTGGGAATACGGCACTTGCCTGTAAAAGTTGCGGAGGCGTAAATAGGATACGTTACGCCCGCACAAAGTTACGCCATTCTACCTGAATCTAGCCCAATTGCATTCTGTTTTTGTGCAGATTATGCAAAGCGTCCCAACTTTTTTGGAATTGGGGTTGTATAATAAACATTTTTTATACCAAGGTTCACCCTTCCGTGCCATCCTTCTATCGTCTACCAGGTTCACTATAAAACGTTTTTTTTCCTGTCTCTGCCCGTCACTTGGTCGCATTTTTCTACATCCAGCAGCGAGCTGTACTCCTGATAAGGATCCCAGGCCGCTGGATTCTTGAATAATTTAAAATATCGCATTCCTCCTACAATGCCACCAATATCCTGTTCTCCGCACCAGGCACAGCTGCACAGGGGAGTGAGCGCTCTAGGGATATTTCGACAATAACGTTAATCCCTTTGCTGGCCAGGCATGCGAAAGTTCCGCCCTTTCCTTTCATTCTTCACATTGAGTCGTGTTTTTCTGTGCCCGGCCGTGTAATGTGCAGGAGGAACCTGCGAGGACGTTGGCTACGGGGGGGGGGTGGGGGGGGGGGGGGGGGGCGGGGGGGAGCCAATATTTCCCATAAGAGGATTGGCCAAATATCGCTTCTGCACCAATAGGATTTGCCCACTCTATGCTGCAATTTGTCAGATGGATAAAATGTATAGATGTGCTGCCCTGGTATTTCTTCTTTAACTCTTATACTTGATGTCTTCCGAGAGAGAAGAAAGAATGTACACAGTGAATGGATAGGCTGTATTCTCAGTGATGTCACCGGTCTCTAGTGAATGGATAGGCGGCATTCTCAGTGATGTCACCGGTCTCTAGTGAATGGTTAGGCTACATTCTCAGTGATGTCACTGGTCTCTAGTGAATGGATAGGCGGCATTCTCAGTGATGTCACCGGTCTCTAGTGAATGGTTAGGCTACATTCTCAGTGATGTCACTGGTCTCTAGTGAATGGATAGGCTGTATTCTCAGTGATGTCACCAGTCTCTAGTGAAGGGATAGGCTGCATACTCAGTGATGTCACCGCTCTCTAGTGAGTGGATAGGCTGCATTCTCAGTGATCTCACCGGTCTCTAGTGAATGGATAGGTTGCATTCTCAGTGATGTCACTGCTCTCTAGTGAATGGATAGGCTGCATTCTCAGTGATGTCACCGGTCTCTAGTGAATGAATAGGCTGCATTCTCAGTGATGTCACCGCTCTCTAGTGAATGGATAGGCTGCATTCTCAGTGATGTCAAAGGTCTCTAATGAATGGATAGGCTGTATTCTCAGTGATGTCACCGGTCTCTAGTGAATGGATAGGCTGCATTCTCAGTGATGTCACCGGTCTCTAGTGAATGGATAGGCTGCATTCTCAGTGATGTCACTGGTCTCTAGTGAATGGATAGGCTGGATTCTCAGTGATGTCACCGGTCTCTAGTGAATGGATAGGCTGCATTCTTAGTGATGTCACCGGTCTCTAGTGAATGGATAGGCTGCATTCTTAGTGATGTCACCGGTCTCTAATGAATGGATAGGCTACATTCTCAGTGATGTCACCGGTCTCTAGTAAATGGATAGGCTGCATTCTTAGTGATGTCACCGGTCTCTAATGAATGGATAGGCTGTATTCTCAGTGATGTCACCGCTCTCTAGTGAAGCCATAGGCTGCATTCTCAGTGATGTCATTGCTCTTTAGTGAATGGATAGGCTGCATTCTCAGTGATGTCACCGGTCTCTAGCAAATGGATAGGCTGCATTCTTAGTGATGTCACCGGTCTCTAATGAATGGATAGGCTGTATTCTCAGTGATGTCACCGCTCTCTAGTGAAGCGATAGGCTGCATTCTCAGTGATGTCACTGGTCTCTAGTGAATGGATAGGCTGCATTCTCAGTGATGTCATCGCTCTTTAGTGAATGGATAGGCTGCATTCTCAGTGATGTCATCGCTCTTTAGTGAACGGATAGGCTACATTCTCAGTGATGTCACCGGTCTCTAGTGAATGGATAGGCTGCATTCTCAGTGATGTCACCGGTCTCTAGTGAATGGATAGGCTGTATTCTCAGTAATGTCACTGGTCTCTAGTGAATGGATAGGCTGGATTCTCAGTGATGTCACCGGTCTCTAGTGAATGGATAGGCTGCATTCTCAGTGATGTCACCGGTCTCTAGTGAATGGATAGGCTGGATTCTTAGTGATGTCACTGCTCTCTAGTGAATGGATAGGCTGGATTCTCAGTGATGTCACTGCTCTCTAGTGAATGGATAGGCTGCATTCTCAGTGATCTCACCGGTCTCTAGTGAATGGATAGGTTGCATTCTCAGTGATGTCACTGCTCTCTAGTGAATGGATAGGCTGCATTCTCAGTGATGTCACCGGTCTCTAGTGAATGAATAGGCTGCATTCTCAGTGATGTCACCGCTCTCTAGTGAATGGATAGGCTGCATTCTCAGTGATGTCACCGGTCTCTAGTGAATGGATAGGCTGCATTCTCAGTGATGTCACTGGTCTCTAGTGAATGGATAGGCTGGATTCTCAGTGATGTCACCGGTCTCTAGTGAATGGATAGGCTGCATTCTTAGTGATGTCACCGGTCTCTAGTGAATGGATAGGCTGCATTCTTAGTGATGTCACCGGTCTCTAATGAATGGATAGGCTACATTCTCAGTGATGTCACCGGTCTCTAGTAAATGGATAGGCTGCATTCTTAGTGATGTCACCGGTCTCTAATGAATGGATAGGCTGTATTCTCAGTGATGTCACCGCTCTCTAGTGAAGCCATAGGCTGCATTCTCAGTGATGTCATTGCTCTTTAGTGAATGGATAGGCTGCATTCTCAGTGATGTCACCGGTCTCTAGTAAATGGATAGGCTGCATTCTTAGTGATGTCACCGGTCTCTAATGAATGGATAGGCTGTATTCTCAGTGATGTCACCGCTCTCTAGTGAAGCGATAGGCTGCATTCTCAGTGATGTCACTGGTCTCTAGTGAATGGATAGGCTGCATTCTCAGTGATGTCATCGCTCTTTAGTGAATGGATAGGCTGCATTCTCAGTGATGTCATCGCTCTTTAGTGAACGGATAGGCTACATTCTCAGTGATGTCACCGGTCTCTAGTGAATGGATAGGCTGCATTCTCAGTGATGTCACCGGTCTCTAGTGAATGGATAGTCTGCATTCTCAGTGATGTCACCGGTCTCTAATGAATGGATAGGCTACATTCTCAGTGATGTCACCGGTCTCTAATGAATGGATAGGCTACATTCTCAGTGATGTCACCGCTCTCTAGTGAATGGATAGGCTGTATTCTCAGTGATGTCACCGGTCTCTAGTGAATGGATAGGCTGCATTCTCAGTGATGTCACCGGTCTCTAGTGAATGGATAGGCTGCATTCTCAGTGATGTCACCACTCTCTAGTGAATGGATAGGCTGCATTCTCAGTGATGTCACTGGTCTCTAGTGAATGGATAGGCTGCATTCTCAGTGATGTCACCGCTCTCTAGTGAATGGATAGGCTGCATTCTCAGTGATGAACTAAGGACTAGTGAGTTGGGCTTTGAAGGCACACGATACAGAAGTTGTAGAAAACTAGAAAAATTTATTATAAATATAGAAATATCATAGAAACCGTTATAAATAAAAAATCACAAAGTGAAGTTCAATTGACACTTTTCTTTATGATTATATTCTCCTATCTGGTTGAAACAATTTCCTTGTGAATTACAACCAGTGATAGGCCAATAAAAGACCGTTCGTTGATTACCACCAACGCGGGATACCCCTTAATGAAATATCTATGCTCCTGAGGAAGCGCTAATTCCATAAGCGCGCAACATGTCGAGCAAATCCTCCTAGTCCTCTGGACAACCATCCGGTCACTTGTGATATAACGTTTTTTATAATTATGCTTTTTATTTTAAGCTTTTTATGTTAGAACTATACAATGTATGTGAACCGTGTGTGGTAAACCAGTTGTCAATTGAACTTCACTTTGTGATTTTTTATTTATAACGGTTTCTATGATATTTCTATATTTATAATAAATTTTTCTAGTTTTCTACAACTTCTGTATCGTGTGCCTTCAAAGCCCAACTCACTAGTCCTTAGTTCAATTCTACAATTTCGGGGCGGTGGCACATTTAATACCGGTGCATCCGTATTATCACCTTACGCTTGATGCACACCAAATTAGGTTTTTTTCTTCATGCATTCTCAGTGATGTCACCGCTCTCTAGTGAATGGATAGGCTACATTATCAGTGATGTGACCGCTCTCTAGTGAATGGATAGGCTACATTCTCAGTGATGTCATCGCTCTTTAGTGAATGGATAGGCTGCATTCTCATGACATTACTGGTGCAAGGTAATAAATAGACAGGATTCTGTTGACCTGACCCATAATAAATGCCATGACTTTTGCTTGGGGAGTAGGTAAAATGAATCTTTGTACTGTTGGGAGTTCATCATGAATCCTCCTTTAATGTCTCTGTTGCATTTTGTGTTTCCTGGAGCCCAGAGCTCTCCTGTGTTGACCTCGCTGAATTTCACCATTTGTCCGTCTGTCAGGATTGCAGAACGGTCCCATATTTTGCTATGTAGAAACCTTCCGGGTTCTCATCCAAGTCCCCGTCAGCTCCCGTTGTCAGCTCTCAGGTGCAGATGTCATGATGAAGTTTATAGAAAGCAGATCCGTTTGGTGGCCCCGGGATCCTGGACAGCATAAGAAGATAGCGGCGTGTGCGGCCAAAACACGATCTGCGTAATTACTCAGTAGGAAGGTTGTGAAAGATGCGATATGGCAGAGGTCTCATGGAACATGGGCTGCGTGCCTCCGAATCTTCACAAATATTCATTTAAAAGATGATGAATGACTGCAATTTACATTCTTCCTCGAAATTAATTTTCCAGCGATTTTAAGGGAAGCTAGAATGCCTTTGGGTCACTTTTATTTGTCTTTTTTTAAACTGGTGTTTTATTTTTGATTGTTCTTTTTTATTATACAATGCATATTATACCATATAATACATTATATTGCCAAAAGTATTGGGACACCCGCCTTTACACGCACATAAACCCTAATAGTCCGTAGGGTTCAATATTGAGTTGGCCCCGCCCTTTGCAGCTATAACAGCTTCAACTCTTCTGGGAAGGCCGTCAAACAAGGTTTAGGAGTGTGTCTATGGGAATGTTTGACCATTCTTCCAGAAGCGCTTTTGTGAGGCCAGGCACTTATGTTGGACGAGAAGGCCTGGCTCACAGTCTCCGTGCTAAATTATTCAAAAGGGGTTCTATCGGGTTGAGGGCAGGCCAGTCAAGTTCCTCCACCCCAAGCTCACTCATCCATGTCTTTATGGACCTTGCTTTGTGTCCTGGTGCGCAGTCATGTTGGAACAGGAACGCGTTTCGGGACACATGAATATTCCCTTCATCAGGGGTATATCCGGAGGGTACGACCATAGCAAATTCTACAAAAACAAACAGAAAAAAACAGACATAATAGAAACCATATATACAAAAAATTATATATATATAAAAAAATATATATATTAACATATACATCTACAAAACAACAAAGTAATACATACAAAAATGAAAAATAAATATAAATATAAAGCACCAAATAAAAAATAAAAAACACCATTTTATTCTCTAGAGTGTCTGAAAAATATATATAATGTTTGGGGGTTCCAAGTAAGGGACTGGGGCCAGATTCACGTAGGAGGGCGTATCTTTGTGCGGGCATAGCGTATCCTATTTACGCTACGCCTCCGCAACTTAGACAGGCAAGTGCAGTATTCACAAAGCACTTGCTCCGTAAGTTGCGGCGGCGTAGCGTAAATTGGCCGGCGTAAGCCCGCCTAATTCAAAGTAGGCTGGTAGGGGGCGTGTTGTATTGAAATGAATCGTGACCCCACGTAAATGACGCGCCTAACGTCGAATTTACGCCCTAAGATACGCCGGCTCAATGCCTGTGACGTGAACGTAACCTACGCCCAGCCATATTTACGTCCAACGTAAACAACGTAAAATACGACGGCTTGAGTTCCCTGGTCCATACCTTTACATGGGTTGCGCCTCATATATGGGGAATAACTTTACGCCGGACGTACGACTTACGCAAACCGCGTATATTATGCGCCGCGCGCAAGTACGTTCGCGAATCGGCGTATCTCCCTCATTTGCATAAAAAATCAATGGGAGCGGCAAATGCGCCCAGCGTAAATATGCGCCCACGATACGACGGCGTAGGCAAGTTACGTCGGTCGTAGGAAGCCTATTTTTAGGCGTATCTCAGCTTGTGGGCACGGCGCATAGATACGACGGCGCATAGTTACACTTACACGGCGTATCTCGAGATACGTCGGCGTAAGTGCTTTGTGAATCCGGGCCATTGTGTTTTTTTCAAAATTGTCGCTCTTCTTTTGTTTATAGCGCAAAAAATAAAAACCGCAGAGGTGATCAAATACCACCAAAAGAAAGCTCTATTTGTGGGAAAAAAAGGGCGTCAATTTTGTTTGGGAGCCACGTCGCACGACTGCGCAATTGTCATTCAAAGTGCGACAGCGCTGAAAACTAAAAATTGGCCTGGGCAGGAAGGGGGTGAAAATGCCCGGTATGGAAGTGGTTAAACATAAGACGTGTTTTCATTTATCCTCGAGTGACGTTCAGCAAAACAGCCCGTGAGTGAGCCCATCACCTATCATCCGCCTGTCCGGCTTACTTGTTTTCCTTCTTATAAATGAAATCCATTAAACACAACATGCTATGAATCAATGTCAGCGAAGCAAGACGAATGGAAACAGATATTGAAGAGTCGATTTTCAGGCTCGGCCTCGGAGCTCCGCCACGCGTCTTCCATTTCAGTAAACGCAGTTTACACCAGAAATGAACAGATAGACGTTTTCTTGATCGGAATATCTGGAGGAGAGTCCTGGGGAGGAACTCTCTGAGATGTTTCTGGTTAAAGTTTGGCGAGACTTTCCGCGCTTTATTTATTTGCGTCATTACTGCAACTTCTGGTGGTGGAGAGGTGAAGATGGAGTCGCTTTGGAAATGAAGGTCCGCTCTGAAAGATAAATCTGCAGTTTTTTTCCCCAAAATATAAGGGGGTTCTAGACTGAGGCTTATTATAGAAAGCAAGAGGGTAATGGGACTTTAAATGACGTGCATGATTGGTTGCACCTCCTCCATCCCTAAATTGGAAATAAGAGAGTTTTTTTGGGGGACTTTGAGTGAGGCACAAGATACGGGGTAGGAGAAAAAGAGTCTTATTATAATTATATATATATATATTATATTACCAAAAGTATTGGGACACCTGCCTTTACACACACATTAAAGGGACACTAAAGGCACAATTTTTTTTTTTTTTAAATAACAAACATGTTATAATTACCTCCACTGTACAGCTTGTTTTGCACAGAGTGACCCGGATCCGTGTCTTCTGGGGTCCCTCGGCGGCTGTCTCGGCTCCTCCTCGCAAAAGCTTTCTACCTTCGAGCTCGCATGGTGGAAAGCTTTTGCGAGCACGCTCCCGTGATACAGCAGCGGCCATAGCCGCCGACTGTATCACTCGGCCCCGCCCCCCGGCGCGCTGCGTCATCCGCTGTGATTGGCTGCGCTGCTATCAATCCGCCCAGCCCAGCCAATCAACGGCCAGGCTGGGAACCGAACATGATGACAAGCACGCGCCCGGGACTTTCGAACGGTCAGGTAAGCCGTGCTGTCAGATGTTTTTTTACCTTAATGCATAGGATGCATTAAGGTAATATTCGGGCACTTGGGCCCTGCCCGAGGGCCCCATGCCACTGGGGGGCCCCATCAGGGTTGCCAGCTTCCGAAAAAACAGGGACAGTATGTAAAAATCTGTGTTTTTAAAAACATCCCAAGATCATAGCTGCCCCGCCTCTCCTGTACCTTTTCAGTGTCTGTATGTGTATTCTGTGTGTATGTATACTGTGTGTGTCTGTATACTGTGTGTGTGTGTATGTATACTGTGTGTGTGTGTCTGTGTGTATGTATACTGTGTGTGTGTCTGTGTGTATGTATACTGTGTGTGTGTGTGTGTGTCTGTGTGTATGTATACTGTGTGTGTGTGTGTCTGTGTGTATGTATACTGTGTGTGTGTGTGTGTGTGTGTGTCTGTGTGTATGTATACTGTGTGTGTGTGTCTGTGTGTATGTATACTATGTGTGTGTGTCTGTGTGTATGTATACTGTGTGTGTGTGTGTCTGTGTGTATGTATACTGTGTGTGTGTGTCTGTGTGTATGTATACTGTGTGTGTGTGTGTGTGTGTGTGTGTGTCTGTGTGTATGTATACTGTGTGTGTGTGTGTCTGTGTGTATGTATACTGTGTGTCTGTGTGTATACTGTGTATGTATACTGTATGTGTGTGTATACTGTGTGGCCCCATAATCTATTGCCTGGGTGTCCCATAATCTCCTATAGCCTGGGGGCCCCATAATCTCCTATTGCCCAGGGGCCCCTTGAGTTGTCAGTCCGTCCCTGGCCTGGTCTGAATAATGTGTCCGGGTTTCAGGTGGACAGAAACCCGGACACATGATTCAAAACCCGAACTGTGCGGGTCAATCCTGGACAGATGGCAACCCGAACAACTGTGCAAGACTGAAGAGAAGGCCGGAGGTCAGGTTTTAGTATGGGGTGGACCAGGTGGTAGGATGTACTTCAGATTTGGGGGCACTTTCGTTTCTTTTTTTTTTGCTTTTGACTCTGGAAACGCAAGTCTGGCTCTGGCCAGCATTGAGCACTCATGTCATGGCCCCCCTTCGGAATTCATGAATATAAAATGATAATTTATGTAATGAGATTGGCGCTGTTAGTGCAGATTTTTTTGAATGGAAACTGGAGTTCAAGGCTGACACCCTTCACTGCCAACACATCGCTATAAATAAATTCTCCCCGGCCAGAATTAATGATGTCACCCAGCGGCTGGTACTAGACGAAACCCGCGGGATGCCCTCCAACCACAAGCGTTGGCGTGTTCCGTGCGCCCACCTCACAAGTAACAGTCCAGCTTTAATGTCTTGTGCCGTGAATCTTGCGCTCTCGCGGCGCGGAGGCTCATTATGCCGGCTGATTTCCACCAGCAGCACGTCCGCACCTTCCAAAGATTCCCAAACTGACAGGTATGGTGAAAAATGCGCCCCCGACTGGAGACAGATCTGCGGGAACTTTCCATGCGGCTGATAGAAAAACAAAAGTATCGCTTTACCGCCCAGGAGACCCCCGATAAGTCATTTTTATTCTGCGTTCATCCTCCGTAATCCAGCTGTCCTGACCCTGACTTCAGCAGAGAGAAAATATAAACTGTTTCCAGCCAGAGATGTCAGTACAAGTCACGTGGCCGGGAGCGCGCCTATGTTGTCAGATAGTTTTCAGAGATCTTCCTATGGCATCTCATAAAACGAGGAAACAGCTCATGTTATAGCAGAAAAAACAATAAAGTATGCCACCAAAACCTTTATTCCAGTCCTGTAGGAGAGTTTATTGTCCTACTAGGGAGATTTTTTTACTTCCTGTTCTTGAGACCCAACAGGAAGTGAGAAGAATTCCCCTTAATGTTAAAGGAGTTGTAAATAAAAAAAATGTTTTTGCTGAAATGACTGTTTACAGGGTATAGAGACATAGGCCCAGATCCACAAAGAAGTTACGCTGGCATATCTATTGATACGCCGCGTAACTTCTAGGTTGCTCCGGCGTATCTTTGTTTTGTATCCACAAAACAAGATACGCCTGAAGCTGGGCTAGATCCGACTGACGTACGTCTTAGTACGCCGTCGGATCTAAGGTGCATATTTACGCTGGACGCTAGGTGGTGCTTCCATCGATTTCCGCGTTGAGTATGCAAATTAGCTAGATACGCCAATCCACAAACGTACGTCCGGCCGGCGCATTTTTTTACGTCGTTTCCGTAAGGCTTTTTTCGGCGTAAAGTTACCCCTGCTATATGAGGCGTACTCAATGTTAAGTATGGACGTCGGGCCAGTGTTGAATTTTGCGTAGTTTACGTAGTTTGCGTGAAACGGTCGCGAATAGGGCTTTGCGTAGAATTACGTTCACGTCAAAAGCATTGAATTGTTGCGGGTTAATTTGGAGCATGCGCACTGGGATACCCCCACGGACGGCGCATGCGCCGTTAAAAAAAAAACGTCATTTACGTCGGGTCAAGATGTATTAACATAAAACACGCCCACAACTTAGTGATTTGAATTGCGCGCCCTTACGCCGACACATTTACACTACGCCGTCGTAACTTACGGCGCTAATTCTTTGTGGATACGGGAAATACGCTGTAAGTTACGGCGGCGTAGTGTATCTGAGATACGCTACGCCGGACGTAAACATGCGCCGATGTACGTGGATCTGGCCCTTAATAGTTAACTGATTCCTTTTAAAAACGATTAAAACTAGATAAAAATCAATCATATTATGTACCTGTAGTTTCTAGTTTTGTTTTTGCATGTTGTTTCCTGCCTCTGCTGTACAGAGCCAATACAGGGCAGTGATGGTTTGGAAAACAAAACTGATTGGTGCTGAGGTGTTTTAGACGCACAGTAATCACACCTCCTTGATTAGTGACCACAGAGAGAAAGCTCCCAGTACTGTGGTTATCAGGAAACAGACAACCAGGAAGTGTGGAGATCAGAGAAGAATTACAGCAACTTGAGAGCAAAAACGAACAATGAGGACATGAAAACAGCACTGCATTAGGAAGCTATTAAGATAAAAAAAAAAAAAAAAATTATTTTACAAACCCTTTAAGGAAAATCTCACCTTTACAAGCCGACCTCCGGCCTTCCCTTCAGACTTGCACAATTGTACCGGCTCCTCTCCTGGACTGAAATGGCTAATGCCTCATACACACGACCAGCTTTCCCGACGGGCAAACTGCCATGAGAGCTTTTGGCTGGGGAAATGTCCGTGTGTACGCTCCATGGCAGTTTTCCCGACAGGAAAACCCCCCCGGGAATCCCGGTGGGAAAAATTAGAACATGTTCTCTTTTTTCCTGCTGCGATTCCCAGCGGCCTTGTTCCCGGCCAAAGTTCTCATGGCAGTTTTCCTGCCAGGAAAACCATCCGTGTGTAGGGGGGGAAAGCTGCCGAGCCGGTTCTCAGGTTTCCCCATGGGTTTCCTGTGTCCTGTAGTGGCATAGGGGCCAGGCGGATGGAACCATAGAGTCCAGAGAGAGAGAGAGAGAGAGAGCAAAGTTTGACACACCTTTGTGTGTGTGAGAGAGAGAGAGAGAGAGAGAGAGAGATAAAGGTGGAGAGAAAGAAAGTGAGAGAGAGAGAGAAAGTGTGTGTTTGTGAGAGATGGAGAGAGAGAGAATAAGAGTGAGTTAAAGAAAGAGTGTGAGTGAGAGAGAAAGAGAAAGGAAGAGCGAGAGAAGAGAGAGAGAGAGATGAGGGAGAGAGGAGGAGGAAGATAGAGAGAAAGAGAACAGAGAGAGATGGGGAGGGGGAGAGAGAGAGTGGGGGGGGGGGATAGATGGAGA
This sequence comes from Rana temporaria, assembly GCF_905171775.1. Taxonomy (NCBI): domain Eukaryota; kingdom Metazoa; phylum Chordata; class Amphibia; order Anura; family Ranidae; genus Rana; species Rana temporaria. The sequence continues at coordinate 148,848,531 of NC_053499.1, read as the reverse complement.
GAGAGGGATGGAGAGAGAGAAATGGAGAGAGAGGTGGAAGGAGAGAGAGAGAGATGGAGGGAGGGAGGGAGGGAGAGAGAGAGAGAGAGAGAGAGAGAGAGAGAGAGAGATGGAGGGAGGGGGAGAGAGAGCAAGAGATGGAGGGAGAGAGAGATGGAAGGAGAGAGAGAGAGATGGAGGGAGGGAGAGAGAGAGAGATGGAAGGAGAGAGATGGAGGGAGGGAGGGAGGGAGGGAGAGAGAGAGAGAGAGAGAGAGAGAGAGATGGAGGGAGGGAGAGAGCGAGAGATGGAGGGAGGGAGAGAGAGATGGAGGGAGGGGGAGAGAGAGCGAGAGATGGAGGGAGGGGGAGAGAGAGATGGAGGGAGGGAGAGAGCGAGAGATGGAGGGAGGGAGAGAGAGATGGAGGGAGAGAGAGAGAGAGATGGAGGGAGAGAGAGAGAGAGATGGAGGGAGGGAGAGAGAGAGAGCGAGAGATGGAGGGAGGGAGAGAGAGAGAGATGGAGGGAGGGAGGGAGAGAGAGAGAGAGATGGAGGGAGGGAGAGAGAGAGATGGAGGGAGGGAGAGAGAGAGATGGAGGGAGGGAGAGAGCGAGAGATGGAGGGAGGGAGAAAGCGAGAGATGGAGGGAGGGGGAGAGAGAGATGGAGGGAGGGAGAGATGGAGGGAGGGAGAGAGAGATGGAGGGAGGGGGAGAGAGAGCGAGAGATGGAGGGAGGGGGAGAGAGAGATGGAGGGAGGGAGAGAGCGAGAGATGGAGGGAGGGGGAGAGAGAGATGGAGGGAGGGGGAGAGAGAGATGGAGGGAGGGAGAGAGCGAGAGATGGAGGGAGGGAGAGAGAGATGGAGGGAGGGAGAGAGCGAGAGATGGAGGGAGGGAGAGAGAGATGGAGGGAGGGGGAGAGAGAGCGAGAGATGCAGGGAGAGAGATGGAGGGAGGGAGAGAGAGAGAGAAGGGGGAGAGGAGAGAGAAAGAGTGAGTGGAAAGAAGGAAAGAAAGAGACAGAGAGAGAGAGAAACAGCAGGATGGGTGATAACTATAAACCCTTTTCTTTTGCAGGAGACATTTTTTTAAATTTTTAACTCGGCGAGAGAATCTGTTTTAGATGAAGACAACAATAAATAGGCAACATCCACCATAACTGAGGACAGACTTTACTTATTATGGTCAGCATGTAGTTCATAAAAATCCCTGAAAACTTTAGGAAAAAGAGCTTCTACTATATAATTAAATTGACAAAAATAAAATCCAGAATCAAACATTTGGAAGTGACTGTTCTTCATACTGCATGTCATATTAGGTGAATTTTCCTCATTGTGCAGCCAGCAGACTGTGCCGGATTTTCCAGCCGGGTTGAGGGATCGCTACTAGATAATTGTTTCCAGTGTTTGTGCTGTGAAGTGTCAGTGCGGAACCGTCAGTGCGGACCGGAAGCCCAACGCCGAGGGCGACAGCTGAGGTCTGTGCAGAACAACATTAAAGGGGAACTCTAGTCCACATGTAAATCGATGCGGTGCTGTATCCTGATTTCTCTATAGAGTTTGTATGGATATATGTACATGGAGACAGTCTTATTTGCACAGATTAGGATGGTGCGTAGTAATTGTGTTTTGCTGATCCTCTATTAATGAAAGCCAAGTCTGATGGGGCTGCCAATCATTTTTATGTAAGGCTACGAAAGTTTATCTGAAGCAGGGATGCTAATTGCATTCTATATTCTATATGTCTGTCTCCCCCTCCTTCTGCTGCCACATTTGGAAAGGGGAAGCGGGTACCTGTAAGTTGTAAGTTGCTCCAAGTTGCGTTGAGGCTGCGCTTAAGTCGCCTTGCAAAGTCGCGATGTAAGTCGGGTTGCCCCTGTGTGAACCGACACTAAAGCGATTATATACATTTAGCTGGATTCAGGTAGATGAGCCTAATGTTAGGCAGGCGTAGCGTATATCTCATATACGCTACGCCGCCGTAAGTTAGAGAAGCAAGTGCTGTATTCACAAAGCACTTGCGTCCTAAGTTACGGCAGCGTAGCGTAAATGTGCCGGCCTAAGCGTGCCTAATTCAAATTGTGAAGAGGTGGGCGTGTTTTATGCTAATGAATCGTGACCCGACGTGATTGACGTTTTTTACGAACGGCGCATGCGCCGTCCGTGGACATATCCCAGTGCGCATGCTCCAAATTACGCCGCAAAGACTTATTGGTTTCGACGTGAACGTAAATTACGCCCAGCCCCATTCACGGACGACTTACGCAAACGACGTAAAAAATGTCCGACGTCCATACTTTTTTTTTTTTTTATAATTTTTTTTTTTTAAAGTGTATTTTTGTGCGTGTACTCGAGAGAGGAGCCGGACTGTAGGAGTTGGGAGTAGGCAGGCCTCCCCCAGAGGCAATCTGCCACCTTTCTCCATGCCCCGGGTGGCAATGGCGGGTGTGTGAGGGGGTTCTCCCACACAGCCCGCCCTACCTGCTCCGCTTTGAAGCGCAACGGGGCAGAGGGACTCCCTATAAGGGAGTGAGAGGATTTGCCCGCTCAACCAGCCCCGTTAGTCCTTCGCCTCTCTTTTTAGAGACCGCGTGGTCAAAGTGCGTGCATGTTAACCCAATTTCGAGTGCGTGTGTAGGTGTGGTGGTTTTTGTGGGAGGCGGGTGGGCGTACTAAGCGCAGGCTTACCTCGCATAGCACACCCACCGGGAGCCGGGCTGAGACCACCAAACTCAATTCACATGTAGCCGAGACCAGGATCCGAACCCCTAGCTGCAGAGGTGATAGGCTTGTCAGCGCAGTGCCAATCGCGTTGAGCCACCGCAGCTCCCCCGACGTCCATACTTAACATTGGCTGCTCCATCTTTTTGGTGGAATATATATTTAGGCCTGAAAACGGCTTAGGTAAACGGCGTATCTTTACTGCAATGGCCGGGCGTACGTTCGTGAATAGGCGTATCTCACTGATTTACATAATCTAGGCGTAAATCAACATACACGCCCCTAGCGGCCAGCGTAAATATGCAGTTAAGATACGACGGCGTAGGAGACTTACGCCGGTCGTATCTTAGCAACATTTAAGCGTATCTCAGTTTGAGCATACGCTTAAATTTACGCAGCGCAGATTCAGAGTTACGACGGCGTATCTACTGATAACTCTCTCTGAATCTGGCTAATTATCTAAATATCAAATAAACAAATATAAAAGATACTTCTAAAGATTAAATACAGGTGATTATAAAGATAAAATGTAACTTATGTAATACAATGTAACACAAAGAAACACTAATAGAACACAATTAAAAAGGGTGTTTTCCGCTGCAGCTGACTTGCTCCATTATTCATGCTGCTGCCACTGGGACAGAGAGCGCCCCCCCTCTTTAGTCCCAGAGCAGTGTCCCTCCTTGGAATGAGCGCAGGAACACGCTTAGATGAGGTTTGACAGGTCTCACGTGTAGCAGATGGATGCTCCCTCTACTCACACGTGTTTGGAAGCAGCTCTGCTCTCAGCTATTTGATTTGGCTTTTCTTGCTGCTGGCTGGAAGATGGAGTTTTAGTTTAAAATGACCCTGTTCCTGCAAATACAGAGAGGGGCGCGCATGCAGACGGTTCAGTAAACAGGTCGGTTACAGGCTGTCCAGAAACACAGAGAACAGGGAACAGGATAAGAACTATTTTGTCTGATTTCTGAAATATTATGGAGAAAAGGAAAATTATTATTTTTTTTTATACACAGTACAACCCTCACTTTACTGTAAAATAGATCTTAACCCCCCCCCCCCCCCAATCCGTAAAATCTCCTATAAAGAAATTGTATAGAGCGTGTACAATCTGGGGGCGAGGTGATGGAAGGGATATGTGCTTGTTGTATTTTGATTCTTGTGTTTGTCTTTACATTTTTCATTGCGCCAGTGTTCTTAAAGGGCATGTACACCCCAACAATGAACATTTCTCATTTGGCCTCTTTTGGTCTGTTAAAGCTGAAGTTTAATCTGCTTATATTTTGCTATCCCTGGTTCCTCTCTCCCCCAACAAAGTAATGACAATAAAACTTTTCTGTTTTTATTACATACCTCATTTTAGACCAAGTGGTGTCATCGATGTATCTCTGTGCACTGCAGGCAGATCATAGCTGGTGGCAGGGTGCTGTACATGAAAACATCACAATACCCCGCCAGCTGTAGTAATGGTGAGCTTTTTATACAGTAATGTGTCTCTGCCCCTTCCACGTTAGTGAGATTTCCCTGCAGTAATTTGTGTCTCTGCCCCTCCCACATTGCTGAGATTTCCTGCAGTAATTTGTGTCTCTGCCCCTCCCACAATCCTTAGCTTTCCTGCAGTCGTTTGTGTCTCTGCCCCTCCCACAATGTTGAGATTTCTCTGCAGTAGTTTGTGTCTCTGCCCCTCCCACTATGGTGACTATGGTGAGATTTCCTGCAGTAGTTTGTGTCTCTGCCCCTCCCACATTGCTGAGATTTCCTGCAGTAGTTTGTGTCTCTGCCCCTCCCACAATGATGATATTTCCCTGAAGTAGTTTGTGTCTCTGCCCCTCCCACAATGATGATATTTCCCTGAAGTAGTTTGTGTCTCTGCCCCTCCCACTATGGTGAGATTTCCCGCAGTAGTTTGCGTCTCTGCCCCTCCCACAATGGTGAGATTTCACTGCAGTAGTTAGTCTCTGCCCCTCCCACGAAGGTGATATTTCCTTCATAATGGGCACAGCAGATTTACAGACCTGTGAAATCAGTGCAGAGATCTTACCACTAGAGTCAGAGAGAGATAGAGAAACTCTCATGTAGTTTACCTCTTCAGGATCTACCAAACGCTAAAGTATCAGTGTCATGTGGACTTCCCCTTTAAGCCCGTGTCACATCCAGCACCAAGCGTTTTCCTTTTTCTTAAACAGGCCTCTAAATATTAACATTATTCGGGCAGTGACAAATTTCACCCGGAACCCACAGCGCACAGCTCCTGCCCGCACACACGTTATGTGGGCCGACTCTCATGTAAACATGGCGAGCGCGGCGATGTTACAGTGAAAACAGCGCGGGGCCACGGCGCTCCGTCAGGCTTACTGGAAAGTTGCAGCCATGAATCATCCTTAATGCAAATTGTTACATAGCCATGCTTAATCCAGGCTCCAGTTGGACCTCATTCAACTTTCCACTTCTCTGGCCCTCTCCTCTCCACCACCTCTGCACACTTTTTCCTGGTTTAGGCCGATACATTTTCTTCTACATATTTTTGTTAAAAAAAATCACAATAAGCGTATATTGCTTGGTTTTGCGCAAAAGTTATAGCGCCTCCAATTTTTTTTCTTTTTCTTTTTTTACTAGTAATGGTGGCGATCTGCGATTTTTTTTTGTCAGGCCTGCGATATTGCGGCGGACGTATCGGACACTTTTGACACAATTTTGGGACCATTCGCATTTATACAGCGATCAGTGCTATACAAATGCACTAATTACTGTATAAATGTGACTGGCAGGGAAGGGGTTAACACTAGGGGGTGAGGAAGGGGTTAAATGTATTCCCTGGGTGTGTTCTAACTGTGGGGGGGAGGGGACTGACTGGGGGAGGTGACCGATGTTGCGTCCCTATTTAAAAGGGACACGGCATCGGTCTCCTCTCTCCCTGACAGGACGTGGAGCTTTGTGTTTACACACAGAGCTCCACGTCCCTGCTGTCACCGCCGATCGCGGGGACCTGGCGGACATCGCAGCCGCCAGGCACGCGCATCGGCATCTCAGCGATGCGCCGGGCACAGTGTTTCCCCCGCTGCGCGCCCCCTGCGGCGCGCGCGGGGAATGCACAGTTGAGAGCCGCGCTGTGGACGTCTTTCGTCTACAGCGCGGGTCTCAAGTGGTTTAATGAGGATTTCATTTATTAAAGTGATTTGTAAACGATCACCTTGTAAAACAACCCATTCAGTTTAAAACAGAAATGAAAGGCAAAACATTTTTGTAGAGATATAAAATTATATTATAAACACCGTATTTATTGGCGTATAACGCACACTTTTTCCCGCCTTAAAATCAGGGGTGCGCGTTATACGCCAATCCCCGCTGTCTGAGCGCTGCCGCCGACATATACCGAGCACAGTACACTCGGGTACACTTGGCTAAGCTCGGCCACGCTCGGCTCCGCACGCGGTCACGCCCTGTTCCGCCTCCTAGCCTTTATGCGAGAGGAGCCGAGCGTGGCCGAGCCTGGCCGAGTGTACCCGAGTGTACTGCGCTCGGTATATGTCGGCGGCGGCGCTCAGAGACAGCGCGGGAGAAGCGGGAAGGACACCACCAAGGCCGCAGACGGACGCCGCACCGGACAAGGCCGCCGGGCAAGACACCGACGAGAGGCATTCAAACTGTAAGTATTTATTTTTTTTCCTTAAAATTCCCTTCTATGTTCGGGGTGCGCGCTACACGCCGGTGCGCGCTTTACCCCGATAAATACGGTACCTTTCCCCCCCCCCCTTTTTTATAAGTAATCACATTCCCTCTGTTCTCAGCTACATAAGAGCTGGGGGAGGAGAAACAGCAGCACACTGAGCTTCGCAGTGATTGGCTGTGCAGCGGAGGCGTGTCAGGACAAGTCTGATCATTGGAGGAGAGCACACAGAGTTCCCATCATAGCTAGAGAACTAACCACGCTGTGTTCTCCTGCGTAGTGTGGTCAGTTTTTAATAGGAAAGCAGAGGGACTTGTTAATGAGGGAGTAGGGGGGGAACCATATTGCCTTCCCTGGTTCCCCCAGCTACTCGCTCATCAGAATAAACTTTAAATAAAATATATGAGCAAATATATATATTTTTTTTCCGGGGGAAAGAGAGGGTAAGTGTAGTTCACGTTTAATGGTTGCGCCGCCTTCCCGGTAGAATGACTTTGCGGCGAGCCATAGACCTGTGACGTGGGTGAAGTAGTGGAAATTCTGCACGTTGTTGGGTAGGACATCTGACCGCAGGGCAAAAATGTAAATCCGTACGCTTTGAAGCCTAAAGAGATTTCCTTTTATTTTCCTGTCAATCTTTTTCCACGAATGACGTTAATGTTTATTATCGAAGGCTTCTCGAGTAGCATCCTAAATACTTTCCATCTATGTGTATTCTCTCTGTCGTCTGCTGAGGGAGACCAATCACCAGACTTTCTACAACTTAAAGGGACGGTATCCAAAAAAAAGAGAAACAGAAAAATAAAAAAACCTGTTTGAATAATGTTATAGCTGCTTGCTCATGTCTGCATATATTATCCTGAGATTTACTTCTAAGCCTCATACACACAATCAGATTTTCATCAGACAAAGCGTAGGACTTTTGTCCGAAGGGCGTTGGCCAGGAACTTGTATTGCATACAAACGGCAACGACTTGTTGGCCAACAAACATGAAACTACAGTTGAACCTCGGATTACGAGCATAATCCGTTCCAGGAGAACGCTCGTAATCCAAAGTACTCGCATATCAAAGCGAGGTTTCCCCATTGAAGTCAATGGAAACTAAAATAATTTGTTCCGCATTGACTTCAATGGGATGCAATACCGAATGCTGCCAGAGGTTGGGGGGCGCCAGAGAGCGGCAAAAAAGTCTGAAAAGGCTTGTTTCCTGCATCCCTGTACCTCAGGCCAAATTAGGTACTGCAGGCCAATGTTTGACTTTTCTCTGCGCCCCCATACCTCAGGCCAAATGAGGTACTGCAGGCATATTTTCGGCTCTGCTTGGCTTCTGTGCCCCCGTACCTCAGGCCAAATGAGGTACTGCAGGCCAATGTTCGGCGTTTCTCTTAAGAGTAACTTGGTTTGAGAGCGTTTTGATTTACAAGCAACTTTTTTTTTTCAATTCTGACTAGGTTTGCGAGTGTTGACTCGCAAAACGAGCAGAATTCAAGCTAAATAGGCCTGCAGTACCTCATTTGGCCTGAGGTACGGGGACGCAGAAGCCGAGCAGAGCCGAAAATAGGCCTGCAGTACCTCATTTGGCCTGAGGTATGGGGGCGCAGGAGTAGAGAAAAGCCGAACATTGGCCTGCAGTACCTCATTTGGCCTGAGGTACGGGGGCGCAGAAGCCGAGCGGAGCCGAAAATAGGCCTGCAGTACCTCATTTGGCCTGAGGTATGGGGGCATAGGAGCCGAGAAAAGCCGAACATTTGCCTGCAGTACCTCATTTGGCCTGAGGTATGGGGGCATAGGACCCGAGAAAAGCCGAACATTGGCCTGCAGTACCTCATTTGGCCTGAGGTACGGGGGTGCAGGAGCAGAGAAAAGCCGAACATTGGCCTGTAGTACCTCATTTGGCCTGAGGTATGGGGGGCGCAGGACCCGAGAAAAGCTGAACGGGGAGCATGGCCTGCAGTACCTCATTTGGCCTGAGGTACGGGGGTGCAGGACCCGAGAAAAGCCGAACATTGGCCTGCAGTACCTCATTTGGCCTGAGGTACGGGGGTGCAGAAGCCGAGCAGAGCCTAAAATAGGCCTGCAGTACCTCATTTGGCCTGAGGTACAGGGGCGCAGGACCCGAGAAAAGCCGAACATTGGCCTGCAGTACCTAATTTGGCCTGAGGTACGGGGGCGCAGGAAACGAGCCGAAGTGTCCTCTGGCCTTTTCGGACGTTTTCGGTGCTCTCTGGCGCCCCCCCCACCTCTGGCCGCATTCTGTATTGCATCCCATTGAAGTCAATGCGGAACTAATTATTTTAGTTTCTATTGACTTCAATGGGAAAACTCACTTTGATATGCGAGTACTTTGGATTAAGAGCATACTCCTGGTATTGATTATGCTCGTAATCCGAGGTTCAACTGTATCTATCTATCTATCTATCTATCTATCTATCTATCTATCTATCTATCTATCTATCTATCTATCTATCTATCTATCTATCTTCTGTTATATCCCCCCATCATTCTTCACTGGTTGCATGCTGGTTCAAGGCCTTCTAAGCAGGAAGTAGATGGGAGTAGATGGGACAGTGTCCCAGGGTCTACAGAACTGTGGTGTCACCTATCATCTTGCTGAGATGTCCAGATTACGAGCTGTCGGTATTTTTACAGGTAAACGTTTGCCGATTCTTCTTCATAAATGTGGAATTAGACATTTGGCTTTGATTTCTCACCCTGCTGGATCACCACGCTCTTATTCTGGGCGATGAATAGAAACATTACCTTCTCCCCTCTGGATAGCATTATCGGGGCCGACATGAAACAAATTCACCCTTCAACAAACATATTAATCTTCGCCGAGGAGCCTTCGGGTAAAGCAATTGTTTACCTCCATTTGGACAAAATCTTGGCAGCACGGTTGGGCGATTTGTTGTGCCGTCACTAGGAATAACAATGGACAGAGGTGTTCTGGTTCTGATTTAGACACCAGGCCCTGAACTCTTTTAGCACAACTAGAGCAACAAACAGAAGGGACTGACCCCCTCCTACTCCGGAATTTGGCGTTCTTCGGTCAACAAGGGATGCATTGAAGGGGCTTGGTGTAGAACGTCTTGAAGTGTTGGTTTTGGGTGGAATGCGGCCTTGGAGGCTTGTGTTAGGCTGTATCCTGCCTGCTGAAGTCTGCAGACAATCGTATTCCTCCTCGTTCCCTAGTTTGTAACTCCATCCAGGAAACAGTGCAGCTGTGTTTAAGTCAGAAGGACTGCTCAGCTTTCCTGGTATAAGTCCTATATAATATTTTGCAGCTAAGCCTTCAGTAGCACTTCTGTGTGGCACTGCATTGTCTTTTCAGATGATTCCCTTTCATATAAAAAACTGGTGGTTTCCGGTAGAACCAGAAAACTCTATTTACTGCCAGCTCTGCTCCTCGTGGGTGGAGCATATGCCATGCTCCCCGCTGGATGATCTACAGCAGTCTTTATCAACCTTTTAGCCTAGAGCAGTGATGGCAAACCTTGGCACTGCAGATGCATACCTCCCAACTTTCTGAGATGGGAATGAGGGACACCTATTAGCAAAAGTATGCAGGCATAGGACACACCCCTTGCCACGCCCCCTTAAAGGAGAATTGTACAAAAAAATAAGATTGCTTAAACCCACAAGTGCTTTTTTTACCACTACTATTTCTTTATATTGGCTTTTGGAATTTACAAATGCAGCAATTTAGAAATCAGATGAAAGTTTAGTGCTGGGAAACACTTTTTGATAGATAAAAAGTGCATTTTATATACATCTATATAGATCAGACCAAAATGAGGGACAAATGAGGAGAATGAGGGACAGAGGGACATTGCTCCAAATCAGGGACAGTCCCTCGAAATCAGGGACAGTTGGGAGCTATGCAGATGTTTTGGAACTACATTTCCCATGAAGCTCGTGCACTCTGCACTGTAGTTGAGCATCATGGGAAATGAAGTTCCAAAACATCTGGGGTGCCAAGGTTCGCCATCACTGCCCTAGAGGATCCCCTAAGAACCCATAGTAAAAAACAATTTATTGTGGGCCAACAGTAAAATGCCCCTTCCATTGATTGTTAGTAGGAAGAATGAACCCTTTTCAGTGGTCATCAGAATACCACCCTTACCAAGCTAATCGATGCCATGCAGCTGGAACTGTGTAGGCACCGTCCTATGGTGAGTCATTCAGCCATGGCTCAAGGAAGCCCTAGATACCTCTGGCGGTGAGCCATGATTGAGAATGGGTAATCCGCAGGCATTTCCACGTTTTCATGACCTCTCCAAACAGCAAGCTTAAAAAGAATTCCACTTGGCAAAAATTTATGGGAAACCCAAAACCTTGTTGTTGGGATCAGCAGCTGGTTTAAGTAGACTTACCTCACAAATGGGCACTGCGTTGCTTTTCCATATGATTCCATTTCACATGCAACTGGTGGTTTCTGGTAACACCAGCAAACTCTGTTTACTGCCAGTTCTGCTCCTCATGGGTGGGGCATATCACCCCCTCCCTCTTAATTGATCAACAGTAGCCTTTCTCAACCTTTTTACCCCAGAGGAACCCCTAAGACTATTTTCACAATTTTCAGACCTTGGTCAACCCTTATTAAAACTATCTGGCGTTTCAAAGGGGCGTTGGCCCTGAAACTGTTTTAGCACCATACGATCGTAAGTCAAAGAAGCCTAAGAAATCTCTGGCGAAACCCTAGAACTCCACAGATCCCTGGTTGAAAATGGCTGATTTACAGGCATTCCTGGGTATCTATTACTTCTCTAAACAGCAAGCTTAAAGTGGTTGTAGGGGTTAATTTGTTTTTTAAATAACAAACATGTCATACTTACCGCCACTGTGCAGTTCCTTTTGCACAGAGTGGCCCCGATTCTCGTCTTCTGGGGTCCCTGTGCGGCTGTCTCGGCTCCTCCCCCCATAATTTAACCCCCCATCTGGGAAGCGCTCTCCCAAGGGGGTTAGCTTGCTGGCATGCTCCCGTGTGATACAGTGGCGGCCATAGCCGCCATTGTGTCACTCGGCCCCACCCCCTGGCATGCCGTGCCATTGATTTGATTGACAGCAGTGGGAGCCAATGGCTGCGCTGCTATCAATCTCCAATGAAGAGCCACCTCAAGCTGGGGGAAACCATCACGGGATCGTGCTCAAGGAGTTACGTGGCTTAGGTAAGTAAAACGTGGGGCTGGGGGGCCAAGGATGCATTAAGGTGAAAAAACACGAAGCTTTACAATCACTTGTAAAATATAATATATATAATATGTAAAATATAATATATATATATATATATAGATATAATATATATATATATATATATATATATATATATATATATATATATATATATATATATATATTGTTTGGGACTTCTAAGTAATTTTCTAGCAAAAGAAAGTAGATTTTTACATGTACGTGAGAAGTGTCAGAATTGACCCTGAAGGCAAGTGGTTAATGGTCTTGGTTGGAAGGAGGTAACTCCATACTAATGGTCATGGGGGGGGTGGGGGGGTTGGGAAAGGGGTCAACCCCATAATAATAGTCATGAGGGAAAGGAGTCAACTCTATATTATTGGTCATGGGGGTAGGACTCAACTCCATATTAATGGCCATTGTGGAAAGGAGTCAACTCCATATTAATGGCCAAGGGGGGAAAGGAGTCAACTCCATAATAATGGTCATGGGGGAAAGTAGTCAACTCCATATTAATGGCCATGGGGGGAAAGGTGTCAAGTCCATTTTAATGGCCATGGGGGAAAGGAGTCAACTCCATAATAATGGTCATGGGGGAAAGGGGTCAACTCCATATTAATGGCCAAGGGGGAAAGGAGTCAACTCCATAATAATGGTCATGGGGGAAAGGGATCAACTCCATATTAATGGCCAAGGGGGAAAGGGGTCAACTCCATATTAATGGCCAAGGGGGGAAACGGGTCAACTCCATTTTAATGGCCATGTGGGAAAGTGGTCAACTTCATATTAATGGCCATGGGGGAAAGGGGTCAACTCAATATTAATGGCCATGGGGGGGAAAGGGGTCAACTCCATATTAATGGCCATTGTGGAAAGGAGTCAACTCCATATTAATGGCCAAGGGGGGAAGGGGTCAACTCCATATTAATGGCTATTCTGGAAAGGAGTCAACTCCATTTTAATGGCCAAGGGGGGAAAGGGGTCAACTCCATATTAATGGCCAAGGGGGGGAAAGGGGTCAACTCCATTTTAATGGCCATGTGGTAAAGTGGTCAACTCAATATTAATGGCCATTGGGGGGGGGGGGGGGGGGACTCAATATTAATGGCCATTGGGGGGGGGGGGACTCAATATTAATGGCCATGGGGGGGGCAACTCCATATTAATGGCTAAGATTTGGATGGGGTGTCCAACAAGCCCATAGAGGTGTGATGGTCAGGTGGCCATATAATGTAGTATCAATGTGTGTCTATTGGGGGTGAGCAGTCTTTGGAGGTGTTTTGCTGCATTCTTCCCTCAGACTTGCACACTTGTGTGGCTGGACATGCAAGTTCATGGCAATATCTTGGGGAAGAAAAATCTTTTGCCTCTGAGCACCCTCTGATGTCTGTGGGTCCCTTCAGTCCTCCATGTCAAATGAGATGGTAACAGATTCCAGGACTCCTCCAGCTGGATGGCCTCTCCCTACACACTGGACTTTGTGTAAATAATTGTCGCCTGGTTGGCATGGGCCCGCTGAATGCGATTCCATACACTTCAAAATCAACATTCTGTAAACTCCATTGCAAGAGGCCGCGGCTTCAATATCAACAATGGAAAATAGTACAAGTTCATCTGTAGCAGCTGGAATTCAGCCATTTGTCTTTCTCATCCTTCTCAAGTTGAACTCGTTGATACAGAATCCTAGCCGTACTGAATAACGAGATTTGTCTTCCTTTGACAAGGTAGCGGAGCTCTGCCTTAAAGCTGAACTCCAGTCTTAGTCTAGCACAGTTGTACCGCCTCCTCTTCTGGTCTGAAATTGCTTACTCTGGTTTCACTGCACACTGTGAGCTTCTGAAATTGTGCATTAGAAACTGAAACAAGTCAGACAAATCCCACATCATTTCTTGGCTGGAGGACATCCATCCTCATTTAGTCCTTCCCCATAGGTGTGCGCAGCCTATTGCAATAGGGTGTGCACTGTGCACCCCAAAACTCAAACACACATGCATGTGTATGTGTCTACATATATATGATCCCGGAACATTGATCTCCCTGCCGACACAGTGAAAGAGCATAGACACTTCTCTTATGGCAGAGCAGGTAAGAGGTAGATCTTTCCCATGTTCCTGCTGCTACCTCGAGCAATATTACTAATGCGCATGGGGTGATTAGGGTGTGCCTGGGCACACCCGGCACACCCTGTGCGCACGCCTATGTCCTTCCCTCTTCAGCCTGATTGTCCTTGGCCCGGCCCTTTTCATTCATTGCATTTCAGTTCTTTAAATCATTGAGGCTCAGTATCACCTACCTAGGAATGCCCACTCCTCCAGAATGAGGTCCACTGATCGAAGCATTTTAATAACGACATGACTCCTCAGCCCACTGCTTGCATCAGGGCTGAGGGCTCTTGAGAGGAGGGCGTTGTGCATAAGTGTGCCCAGCCTATTGCATTAGGGTGTGCACCCAAAAGCTCAAACATATTTGCATGTGTATATTATATACTGATGGTGTCAGCAGAGCGGTGGACGGTGTCAGTAGGGCAGAGATTGGTGTCAGTAGGGCAGTGGACAGTGTTAGTTTTTTTTTTTAATATTATATATTTATTTTATTTTAGGAGCCCCATTAGGGAGCTTTGGTGATATATCAAGGGTCTATTTCTGTGCATTACTGCATGTTTAACGCAGTATATTCCAGTGTGTTACTGCACGTTAATGCAGCATATTTCTGTGCATTACTGCACGTTTAACGTTGTATATTTTGGTGTGTTATGTGCCGTTTAATGCTGTATTTTTCTGTGCGTTAGTGCAATTTTAACACAGTATATTTCGATGCAATCTGCACCACACAGGGTGATTAGGGTGTGCCCAGGCACACCTGGCACTCCCTGTGCGCACGCCTATGGTGTTGTGATGTTTTTAGGAAACTACGTCCAGCATAATTTGGATGGAAACTAATGGAATAAGACAGTGTGGGGGTGAACTATGTGTTAGATGTCCTTAAAGTAAAGCAGGGATGCCCAACCTTTTGAAGAGCGAGGGCCACTTAAGCGACTTGGTAACCGGTCGTGGGCCACAATGAGCGGAGCGGGCGGATGGCAGGTCCGTGTCTGCTCTGTATATGCAGAGCAGACACGGACACAGCCCCCTATACTCTTTGGCTTTCCTGCACTTTGCAATAGACTTTTATTATATTCTGCAGGTTTGGTGCACTTTCAGAAAGCTCACCAAACTCGCAGGTAATAACAGAAGTCTATGGTTCAGTTCAGGTAACCCGCAGGTGCAGCAGTCCAGTAACCACTGCAGAACAGATATACCCTGTGATTTTTTTAATAAAACTGAACTTTAATAACAGTATTCTATTCTGTTTTATCCCAGAGCAGGAGGTCGCAGGCCACATCAGAGGGTTCAGCGGGCCACATGTGGCTCCCGGGCCACTGGTTGGGCACCCCTAAAGTAAAGTCTCAAAAGTTTGTAAAAACATTTGAACATAATACCGTATGTGCTGAATTATTTTAATTTAAAAAAAAAATGTTCTTTATTTACTATGAAATTACTTTAACCCCCTGTGCAACAGCTTAAAATGTTATTTCAGGCTGAGGGTGATCATGACTCTCTGTACTCACAGCATGTCCTCAAGCTTGGGCTGTGCTCCATCCAACCTGGAAGACTGAGGACATCTAGTGGCAGGAAGTAATTACTGCGTGGGACAGAGTTGCTTTTTCATTATTAATACTGGGGGACTTATTTTCCTTTTTTTTTTTTTTTTACGGGTAATTATTTTTCTTTTTTTAAAGTGTTGGGCTTTACATTATACTGAAAACAAGCAACAGCTGCAACAAAATGCTTTAAATGTAGGCAGACATTATATTTTACTGAAATTCTTCATCAATTATAATAGTGACATTGCAGAAAGTCAGGGGCCTCTCTCACCCATCACATTGTTAATCATGCTCATAGTTAAGATTTAGAAAAGCTGGGAGGAGAAGAGCTCACAGAAATGATCAATCTTCCCACTTCTGTCATCTCCTAATTACTCCTTAAAGGATTCTTAGAAATAAATATATATTTTTCCGTTTAAGTCAGTGTAATGAAACGATGATGGAGATCAGCGCAGTGGCAGTCTGGAAACACTATCGGATGCTCAAACCAAATGTTTCCGCTCCCAGTGCTTTTGCTGAGACCATTGAGCTTGGCTAAGAGCCATCCTGGACCCCACAGAAGGTGATCTTTTTGCACCCTCAACCAGTGCTTGAAAAATGAATGTAAATTGAATAACATGTACCAGAGAAGTACCTGCCTACAATCTACCTGCAACATGCAAATGGAAAGAGCCCTAATAATTGTTGGAAGTACAACAGCATAGTTGCTAATAAACTGACAATACTGTATGCAATTAACCAATCTATCCAGCAGGTGGCACTGCAATGTTATAGTGCGTTATTCTATGGTAATGTGATCACAGGATGTTCTGTCTATGTTTAGTGTATGAACTTGTATGCTCCTTGTTCCTGTTTCATGTTTCTAATGCTGTAAGACATAATCTAACATCCTCCATAAAAGTAAAGCCGTTTCCTGTTTCCAAGAAGCTTCCAGCGCTTAATTGCAATACTCTGCACAATAGGTTATGTGCCCGGCAAACCCAGCAGCATCCAGGCACTGGAAATTGAATTCTGCAACTCAGTGAGTACTGTATACAAGCGGTACTGTATACAAACGGCTGAAAGATGGCAAGCGGTTCAGATGTGAAGTTTACAATTGCAAAGCTGAACAATGCCAGTTACCAGCTGTGGAAGTTTAAACTAGATGATTCTAGGCAAGGTTGACTTGTGGCAAGTGCTGAATACAGACGGAGAGACGGAGGACTGGGATAGGAAGGATAGTCAGGCAAAAGCAACTATAAGCTTACCAGTGGAAGAAGATCAGCTTATCTACATAAGAACAGAGAAAATGGCCAAAGGTATGTGGACTTTATTACAAAAACTGCATGAGCGTTCAAGTCTAAACAGCAAGCTATTTCTACTTAGAAAGCTTTGTAAGATGAGACTAGAAGAAGGCCAGAACATGTGTGACCACGTAAATGCTATGCTAGAGATCATAGAGGAGCTACGCACCATTGGAGAGGACATCAAAGATACCCATATTGTTTCCCTGCTCCTCTGCAGCCTTTTCGAGACATATGCTGCTCTTATTAACGCTTTAGAAACCAGACCCAAGCAGGAGCTGATGCTAGGATATGTCAAAGGGAAATTAATAGACGAATATGACAGAATGAAAAAAAACACGCACCATGAGGACAAAACTCTTAAAGTGGTTGTAAACTACCACACCTGCTCCAGGGTCACTGAAATGTACAGGGGGTCACAGAGTCACTGGAGGTACAGGGGCACTGGGGTCACCGAAGACGCTGGGGTCACAGCAGCAAGGGGGCTTGGCTTAGGCATAGAAATGTGTTGCTTGGCTATGTTGGGGTCACAAGCGTGCGCAGTGTCAGTGGAGGCACAGGAGCTCTGGGGCCACTGGAGACACTGGGGTTACTATAGTGTATAGTGGTCACAGGGTCATTGAAGGCACAGGAGCTCTGGGGCCACTGGATCACTAGAGTGCACAGTGGGCACAGAGCCACTAAGAGCAAGGAGCTCTGGGGTCACCAGATACACTAAGATCTCTAGATACACTAGTGTCACGCAGCCACTGGTGGCACAGGAGCTCTAGGGTCAAGAGAGACACTAGGGTCACTAGAGTGTACATGAGTCACAGAGCCTTTAGAGGCACAGGAGCTCTGGAGGCACAAGGTTTGCAGAGGCACAAGAGCTCTGGGGTTACTTTAACGTATGGGGGGGGGGGGGGGTCACAGAGCCACTGAAGACACTGACTGGAGTCACAGCAGCAGGTGGGCTTGGCTTAGGCATAGCAACATGTTGCCTGAATTCCAAGCTGCATGTTAACTAACCAGACTAAGACTAAAAAGCAGCGGCGCCACTGCTCCGGGGTGGAGGAGAGGACCGATTCTCAGACAGACAAGTGGTTAAAATTGTCTGTTAATCAAGCTTTATGGATTCTTGTATACATAACACAACGTTTCAACTGTAGCTTTAGCTCAAAATTAGCATTCTTGGGTCGTCTTACGAGCAGGAAATGAACCCCCCAATACCCCCATGCACGTAAAATAGTTATTGTCCCCCTCTGGGGGATATACATATCAATCTGCCTTTATAGGTACCAGACATTAGTGGGGCCTGAGGATGACCCCATTAAATGGAAATCTTAAAGACCTTTAATTTATGGGATCGTCAGGCTAATCCTCAAATTATCTATATAACCTCCATCTTCATGTCAAATGGAAGTCTAAGAGCTTTTCTCCAAAGCCAAATTCCTTTCTGATGTCCTTTATGAGGCTGACATGGAAACGTATTAGTGCAGACATCAAGTCAGAGGAACGTTTTATGTTACCGAAATCTCGATTCTTCAGTTATTGTTCACGAGGCTCTGTGGGTGAGTGAACCTTATCATCTCTAGATAGAAATCAAGTAATATTCCAACAAAAATAGTGGCAGCTGGCGCAAACAAACTGATAAAAAAAAACATCAATTCCAGCCACTGTGCCCATCAAGCGCAGCCACTGTGCCCATCAAGCGCAGCCACTGTGCCTATCAAACGCAGCCACTGTTCCATCAAACGCAGCCACTGTGCCATCAAACGCAGCCACTGTGCCATCAAACACAGCCACTGTCCCCATCAAGCGCAGCCACTGTGCCCATCAAACACAGCCGCTGTGCCATCAAACGCAGCTACTGTACCCATCAATTGCTGCCAGTGTGCCCATCAATTGCCGCCACTGTGCCCATCAATTGCCGCTACTGTGCCCATCAATTGCTGCCAGTGTGCCCATCAATTGCTGCCAGTGTGCCCATTAATTACCGCTACTGTGCTCCATCAATTGCTGCCAGTGTGCCTATCAATTGCTGCCAGTGTGCCCATTAATTGCCGCTGCTGTGCTCCATCAATTGCTGCCAGTGTGCCCATCAGTTGCTGCCACTGTGCCCCATCAATTGCTACCAGTGTTCCCATCAATTGCCTCTACTGTGCCCCATCAAATTCTGCCAGTGTGCATCGCCCGGGACTTACCTGCCTCGCAGCGGGTGACAGTGGCGTCCTCCACGTCCACGCTCCTCGATGTCTTCTCCCGTCCTCTCTATCAGGCGTCCAATCACAGCGCCTGTTGTTTCAGCCAATCAGGTGACAGGTAACAGACCCGAGCACCTGAGAGTTGGGTCAGTGTTAGGAAATCGATTTATTCGCTTTCCTAACACAGCGCTGAGTGGACAGCGAACGCACAGCATGGTGCCCGCTGTTCACCATTTTGGCATCCAAAATGGTGAACAGCGGGCACCATGCTGTGCGTTCGCTGTCCACTCAGCGCTGTGTTAGGAAAGCCTACGGCTCTAATCATCAGGCGCTTAAAAAAAAAAAAACGCAGCTGTAATTCAGGTGCCCGACAAGGGGCTACCATAGATAGATTCATGCAATGCATGAATCTATCTATAGTCAGAGATAGATTCTATCTTTGTGGACACACCGCCACTAATCAAAAAAGGAAAAACATTGTGGTGTCTTTGCTGACCTTCTAAAACTGCCTGGCTGTCATACTGATCCTTCAGCTTCAATACACTGTACAGCGAGTATGCAGCAAGTGAAGTCTCTGGGCCCCACTGTGGAATGGGGGGATGGGATTTTAGAGTGCAGAAGTTACCTGATATCTTCAGTTCAGTGCCTCAAATTATTTCAGATCTGATAAAAACACACATGAGATAAATCTCTCTGTAATGGCGTGCAGTACCGCATTTGGCCTGAGGTGCTGGGGCGCCGGAGCAGAGCCGATCGGAGCCGATCAGGAAATAGGGTTTTCGAGGTCAGCTGAGCTGTCCCCGATCATTTCCAAGGCTCTCCGGTTTCCCCCACCTCTGGCCGCATGCGGTATTGCATGCCATTGAAGTCAATGCGGAACAAATTATTTTCGTTTCCATTGACTTCTATGGGGAAACTCGCTTTGATATGCGAGTGCTTTGGATTACGAGAATTCTCCTGGACCGGATTATAATCGTAATCCGAGGTTCCACTGTATGTATCTCTAGGAAGGGTGTTGTGAAGGAACAATGTTCAACAGATTTCCACTGAGGTCAGTGATAAGATAATCTGCAGAAGGTATCACTATATATCTGTCAGGAGGGGGGTAGGATGGAGCGATGTTCTGCAGGTCCCTAGAGAGGTGAGTGATGAGATAATCTGAAGAATATATCAATATGTATCTGTGAGTAGGAATATGGGATGGAGCAATGATCTGCTGATCTATATAGAGGCCAGTGATGTAATAATCTGTAGAGTAAATCATTATGGGGCAGATCCACAAAGAAATTTTCCCCCGGTGTATCTCTTGATACGCCGTGTAATTTCAAAATTTGCGCGTCGTATCTTTGTTTTGGTATCCACAAAACAAGATACGACGGCATCTGTGTTAGATCCGGCAGGCGTACGCCTTAGTACGCCGTCGGATCTAAGATGCAATTTTCCGGCAGCCGCTAGGTGGCGTTTCCGCCGTATTCCGCGTCGATTATGCAAATTAGCTATTTCCGACGATCCACGAACGTACGAGCGGCCGTCGCATTCTTTTACGTCGTTTCCGTTCGGCTTTTTCCGGCGTATAGTTAAAGCTGCTATCTGGTGGCGTACTCAATGTTAAGTATGGCCGTCGTTCCCGCATCTAATTTTGAAAATTTTATGTCGTTTGCGTAAGTCGTCCATGAATGGGGCTGGACGCCGTTTACGTTCACGTCAAAACCAATGACGTCCTTGCGACGTCATTTAGCGCAATGCACGGCGGGAAATTTTGGGGACGGCGCATGTGCAGTTCGTTCGACGCGGGGACACGCTTCATTTAAATGAAACACGCCCCCTACCCGCCGCATTTGAATTCCGCGCCCTTACGCCGCGAGAGATACACTACGCCGCCGTAACGCAAATTCGTTGAGGATTCAAACCAAAGCCAAGTCTGTTACGGCGGCGTAGCGTATCTTAGATATGCTGCGCCGGTGCAGATCTTTGTGGATCTGCCCCTGTGTATCTACAGAAGGTGGGTGGGATGGAGCAATGCTCTGCAGATCTTTAGAGAGGTCTGTTGTAAAATAATCTGCAGAATATATCAAAATATCTCTGTCTGGGGACTTTAGACAGAGCAATGTTCTGCTGAACCCTAGAGGAGTCAGTGATGGAATAATCTTCAGACTCTATCAATAGGCATTTGTCAAGGGGGTAGATAAGATGGAGCAATGCTCTGCATATCTCTACAGAGGTCAGAGATAGAATAATCTACACATTATATCAGTGTCATCCTCTGAGCCTCACATAACACATGTGCAGTAACTGGCACAGCAACAGGCAGCTGTGCGCTCTCCAGACAAGCATTACAATAATATACAATCTTGTACGAATGACAAATGTAATAAACCGGCGTCCTTCGGTGCGTTTCGGGGAATTTTGCTGCTTTTGTGTCCAAATTGTGTCAAATTTTATAACCTTCTACAGATAAATGACATTTGTTAAGGTGCGTTTACAAACAGCGGGTTCTTGGAAATCATTGGATTATGTATGGCTGCCGCCTCTGGGTACGTCTCTGGTCACCAGCTGAACCCTATACACCTGGTGAGATCAAACCGTCATTTTATATATTTATACATTTTATATATTTATATTTTATTCATTTTACATATTTATACTTTATACATTTTATATATTAACTTTCTATATGTATATTTTATTCATTTTATATATTTATACATTTTATATATTAACTTTCTATATTTATATTTTATTTATTTTATATATTTATACTTTATACATTTTATATATTAACTTTCTATATTTATATTTTATTTATTTTATATATTTATACTTTATACATTTTAAATATTCACTTTCTATATTTATATATTACATTTTTTATATTTATACTTTATACATTTTATATATTAACTTTCTATATTTATATTTTATTCATTTTATATATTTATACATTTTATATATTAACTTTCTATATTTATATTTTATTTATTTATACTTTATACATTTTAAATATTCACTTTCTATATTTATATATTACATTTTATATATTTATGCTTTATACATTTTATATATCCACTTTCTATATTTATATTTTATTAGTTTTATATATTTATACTTTATACATTTTGGGGCAGATCCACGTACCTGCGCGTAATCTTTCGCCGGGCGCAGCGTATCTAAGATACACTACGCCGCCGCAACTTATTTTTTTTATTTTGAATCCACAAAGAATTTGCGCCGTAAGTTACGGCGGCGTAGTGTATCTTTGGCGGCGTAAGGGCGCGGAATTCAAATGGATGTAATGGGGGCGTGTTTTATGTTAATACGTTGTGACCCGAGGTAAACAACGTTTTTTTTTTAAACTGCGCATGCGCCGTCCGTGGGGGTAGCCCAGTGCGCATGCTCGAAATTAACCCGGAAAAAGCCAATGCTTCTGACGGTGACATCATTCTACGCAAATCCCTATTCGCGAACGACTTACGCAAACGACGTAAAAATTTCAAAATTGTACGCGGGAACAACGGCCATACTTAACATTGAGTACGCCTCAGAACAGCAGCTTTAACTATACGCCGGCAAAAGCCGAACGAAAACGGCGTAAAAAAATGCGCCGGCCGGACGTACGTTCATGGATCGCCGTAAATAGCTAATTTGCATACTCGACGCGGATTTCGACGGAAATGCCACCTAGTGGCCGCCGAAAAATTGCATCTAAGATCCGACGGCGTACTAAGACGTACGCCTGTCGGATCGATCCCAGATGTCGTCGTATCTTGTTTTGTGGATACAAAACAAAGATACGACGCGGGAAATTTAAAATTACGCCGGCGTATCAATAGATACGCCGGCCTAATCCGTTTGTGGATCTGCCCCCATATATTTTTACTTTCTATATTTATATTTTATTAATTTTTATAAATTTATACTTTATACATTTTATATATCCACTTTCTATATTTATATTTTATTAATTATATATATTTATTCATACTTTATACATTTAATATATTCACTTTCTATATTTATATTTTATTAATTATATATATTTATACTTTATACATTTTATATATTCACTTTCTATATTTATATTTTATTAATTATATATATTTATACTTTATACATTTTATATATTCACTGGTGGTTCCTGGTCCCTCCCATACCCCCCGGGAGCCCAGGGACTGTTGTAAGCAGTCCAGAAGGATTCCTGCAAAAGGAGATGGAAGAACATGTGTTCCCCCATCTCCTCTGTGACAAACGAAGTCGATTTGCAAACAATTTGATTGGTTCCATTGCCAGGGTGCGACTTGTCATGTGACTTTGAAGTGTCAAGTCGTTTGGACAAGTTGCACTGGTGCTGACCAGGGCATAAAGGGGCTGTAAACCATTGTGTTTTTTTGATGTCACAATGTACAGTATAAGATTTCCTATCATCTGTGCCCAGTCTTGCCACACAGACTTAATCCAGCTCTGAGCAATCCTCTTTTATTGTTCAGTGAAATAAAACGAACTTACGGAGAGAAACCTTAGTCCGTTCCGCCCCCTTGCTGTGAGTGACAGGTTATTTACATATCTCATGCACTAGCCTGGAGACAGGCATTGTTTTTTAATTCCCACCCCCCCCCCCCTCATTTTCTGAAGTCATGTGGTTACTTTTCTGGATTTTGACTGGATGTTGGTGATCATAGCAGGATTTAGTGTAAGGAATACACAGGAAAAAATGCATGTTGACAAGGGGAGTGTAGAGGAGGGCGGGGCAGTCTACTGACATCACGACTCCACCCACCGAGCTCCAGAAAACAGACCCACCCACAGAATCTGCAGTTTTTCAGTTCTTATAACAGACAGAGGGGAGACATGTGACAGGTAAGAATACATGCAGGAGGCGTCTATATCCTTATAGATCAGCACTATGGCAGTAGTTCAGAAAGGATGAGAGGGGGTTTACATCCACTTTAAGGTGAAAAAACAAGTTGCAGTCACCGCCCACCAGCCCCCGTTTTACTTACCTGAGCCCCAAATCTCCATGGGCACGATCCCGCTTTGCTTTCCCCCAGCTCTTGTTGGCTCTTCATTGGATGATTGATAGCAGCGCAGCCATTGGCTCCCGCTGCTGTCAATCACATCCAATGACGCGGTCGCTGGGGGGGGGGCAGGACTGAGTCATACAATCTATGGACGCCGATTGCATGGCACGGGAGCGCGCCCGCAAGCTAACCCTCTTCGGAGAGCGCTTCCCAGAGGGGGTTAGTTCTTGCGGGGAGGAGCTGAGACAGCCCCAGTGGGACCCCAGAAGAGGAGGATCGGGGCCACTCGGTGCAAAACGAACTGCACAGTGGAGGGAAGTATGATATGTATTTTTTTTTTAATAATCTGCAAACCTTTACAACCCCTTGATAACGGGTGGAACGTTTCTGAGATATTGATGTGATTTGCTACAAAGTTACAATTTTGCAGTGGAATCACTGGGAGAGAAAACTATACTCCAGTTTGGCCACTAGATGGAGCTGATGATACAGGCATTCATCTCTAGCAAAAATTACAGTGACATTTAGTTCAGCTTGGACAAACACTTTTGGGATTCAGGCAATGAATGTTTTATAAATTGAGGGCCAGATCCACGTAGCGTGGCGCATACTTCCGTCGGGCGTAGCGTATCTCTGATACGCTACGCCGCCGTAACTTACAGCTTTTTTTTTTGTATCCTCAAAGAATTTGTGCCGTAAGTTATGGCGGCGTAGTGTAACTTTGGCTGCGTAAGGGCGCGCAATTCAAATGGATGTGATGGGGGCGTGTTTTATGTAAATACGTCTTGACCCGCCGCATTTGATGGGCACAGTAGCGGCAATTGATGGGCACAGTAGTGGCAATTGATGGGCACACTGGCAGCAATTGATGGGCACACTGGCGGAAATTGATGGGCACACTAGCAGCAATTGATGGGCACAGTGGCAGCAATTAATGGGCACAGTGGCAGCAATTAATGGGCACACTGGCAGCAATTAATGGGCACAGTAGCAGCAATTGATGGGCACAGTGGCAGCAATTAATGGGCACAGTAGCAGCAATTGATGGGCACAGTGGCAGCAATTAATGGGCACACTGGCAGCAATTAATGGGCACAGTAGCGGCAATTGATGAACACACTGGCAGCAATTCATGGGCACACTGGCAGCAATTGATGAGTACAGTGGCAGCAATTTGATGGGCACATTGGCAGCAATTCATGGGCACAGTAGCAGCAGTTGATGAGCACACTGACAGCAATTGATAGGCACAGTAGCGGCAATTGATAGACACAGTGGCAGCAATTGATGGGCACAGAGGCAGCAATTGATGGGCACAGTAGCGGCAATTGATGTGCACAGTAGCAGCAATTGATGGGCACAGTAGCGGCAATTGATGGGCACACTGGCAGCAGTTAATGGGCACACTGGAAGCAATTGATGGGCACAGTGGCAGCAATTAATGGGCACAGTGGCAGCAATTGATGGGCACACTGGCAGCAATTGATGGGTACAGTAGCTGAGTTTTTGATGGCACAGTGGTGGCAATTTATGGGTATTCTGGCTGTGTTTGATGGGCACAGTGGCTGCATTTGATGGCATAGTAAATGACGTTTTTTTTCAACTGCGCATGCGCCGTCCGTGGGGGTATTCCAGTGCGCATGCTCGAAATTAAACCGGAACAAGCCAATGCTTACGACGGTGACGTCATTCTGCGCAAAGCCCTATTCGCGCACGACTTACGCAAATGACGTAACATTTTCAAAATTTCGACGCGGGAACGACGGCCATACTTAACATAGGATACGCCTCATATAGTAGGGGTAACTATACCCTGAAAAAAGCCTTACGGAAAACGACGTAAAAAAATGTGCCGGCCGGACGTACGTTCGTGGATCACCGTATCTAGCTTATTTGCATACTCGACACGGAAATCGACGGAAACGCCACCTAGCAGCCAGCGTAAATATGCACCTACGATACAACGGCGTACTAAGACGTACGCCTGTCTGATCGAGCCCAGATTCCGTCGTATCTTGTTTTGTGGATACAAAACAAAGATACGACGGGGGAACTTTGAAATTACGCGGCGTATCAATAGATACGCCGGCCTAATTCGTTTGTGGATCTGGCCCTGACTTCATAATACTTACCTGTCCCACTACCTGTGTCCTGCGGAGAAGAAGGATAAACCTTCTGCCAGTAGCACAGTTGCAGTATTTTACAGAAAATGCATAAATTGCAGTTTTTGCAGCGCAGTTCAAAACCTCCAGCGCAGGATCGGGTTAATGGTGCTGATCCAGTTACACAAGTTACACAATCGGCTAGGCAAGTGGCCACTCGCTATAAGTCAGTGACGTCCACCCGCCAATCACCTAAACCTAAAATAACGAACAGACGTGAGAAATCTGTATTATTGTCCAACCCAACGTGCTTCGTCCTGGGACGTGGGGCCCTTTCCAGGCCAGTTCCTCGTCTTTGCGGTTTAGATTTACGGCCCCCCGATCGTTTCGCAGTGACAGAGCCATCATTTCATACCCCATAAAAAAGCACTTTAAGAGTTCCTCTAGGACTGCGCATGAGAGAGGATGACGCAGATCCCCAAATCCCGATAAGTGTTCTGTGCCGGGCTTGGCGGTCCAAAGCTTTCATCGCTTGTTTGGCGATAATAAAAGGAAGATGAGCGGCCTCTCTGCGCAAAGAGATCAGCTGTGTGATGGCGAAGCCTGCTGTGTATTAGGAAAAACAAAGAATCAATTACTAAAAAACAACAACAACCCATTGTCCTGAACTGCTCCCTCGTTACAATCTATATCTGCCAGTCTATAGGTTTATCTCAGCACCTGTTCCAGCAGGGATGTGGTGTCAGTAGTTTATTATTTAATATATTTTTTTACAATAACATTTTTTATCATTTTTTTACAATTTTTTTTTATAATTGTTTTACAATTATTTTTTTTATAATTGTTTTACTTTTTTTTTATCATTTTTTTACAATTTTTTTGTGTTTTTATTACAATTTTTTTTATATAAATTTTTTTTTATAATTGTTTTACACTTTTTTTTTTTATAATTGTTTTACTTTTTTTTATAATTGTTTTACAATTTTTTTTATGTTTTTATTACAATTTTTTATATATTAAATTTTTTTTATAATTGTTTTACAATTATTTTTTTTATAATTGTTTTACTTTTTTCTTATCATTTTTTTACAATTTTTTTAATGTTTTTATTACAATTTTTTTTTATATTTAATTTTTTTTTATAATTGTTTTACAATTATTTTTTTATAATTGTTTTACTTTTTTTTTATAATTTTTTTACAATTTTTTTTTATGTTTTTATTACAATTTTTTTTATATATTTAATTTTTTTTTTTATATTGATTGCAATTTTTTGGTGTGATATCAGGGATCTAAACAGACCCCTGAGGCCCCGTACACACGACCGAGTTTCTCGGCAGAATTCAGCCAGAAACTCGGTCGGACCTGGATTCTGGCGAGAAACTCGGTCGTGTGTACACTTTTCAGCGAGGAACCCGTCGAGGAACTCGTCGGGCCGAAAAGAGAACATGTTCTCTATTTCCTCGTTGTTCAATGAGGAAAGTCGGCCCGCCGAGCTCCTCGGCGGCTTCCACACTGAACTCGACGAGGAACTCAATGTGTTTGGCACGTCAAGTTCCTCGGTCGTGTGTACGGGGCCTGACATCTCCCCTTTGAGACAGAGAAAGGGACTGAGGACACAGGTTCCCAAATCCCTTTCTCTGCTGTCTCAGCATTGAAGATGAATGGACAGGAGACAGCGGCTCCGATACTCAGAGTTCTTCATTGTTATCAAGCAGTAGCGGTGCGTCCATAAGGGACGCATGGGCGCCGCCCCTCTCCTGCCACCCCTCTATCACCATAGATAGATTCATGCATTGCGTGAATCTATCTATGGTCGCCGCTGCCACCCCCTATTCTTGTGCCCGACCTCTTTTCGGGGCGCCGGGAACCTGAATTACAGCAGCGGGGTATTTTTTTGGAAGCACCTGATTAGAGCCATAGGCCATAGGCTCTAATAGGTGTCCAAAAAGGTGAACAGCGGGCACCATGCTGGGTGCTTGCTGTTCACTCAGCGTTGTGTTAGGAAAGCAAATGAATATTCGCTTTTGTAACACTGAACTGACTCTCAGCCAATCAGGTGCTCGGGTCTGTTACCTGATTGGCTGAAATGACAAGTGCTGTGATTGGTCGCCTATCAGTCGTCCAATCATAGCAGAGGATGGGAAGAGAGGACGGGAGAAGACATTGAGGAGCGTGGCAGACACTGCCGTGACCCGCTGCCCCACCGAGACAGGTAAGTGGCGGGGGCGGGCGGGGGAAGCACACTGGCAGCATTTTAAGGGCACAGTAGCGCCAATTGATGGGCACACTGGCAGCAATTAATGGGCACAGTAGTGGCAATTGATGGGCACACTGGCAGCAATTGATGGGCACACTGGCCCCAATTAATGGGCACACTGGCAGCAATTAATGGGCACAGTAGCGGCAATTGATGAACACACTGGAAGCAATTAATGGGCACACTGGCAGCAATTGATGAGTACAATGGCAGCAATTTATGGGCACACTGGCAGCAATTGATGGGCACAGTAGCAGCAGTTGATGAGCACACTGACAGCAATTGATGGGCACAGTAGCGACAATTGATAGGCCCAGTGGCAGCAATTGATGGGCACAGAGGCAGCAATTGATGGGCACAGTAGCGGCAATTGATGTGCACAGTAGCAGCAATTGATGGGCACAGTAGCGGCAATTGATGGGCACACTGGCAGCAATTGATGGGCACAGTGGCAGCCATTAATGGGCACAGTGGCAGCAATTGATGGGCACACTGGCAGCAATTGATGGGTACAGTAGCTGAGTTTTTGATGGCACAGTGGCGGCAATTTATGGGTATTCTGGCTACGTTTGATGGGCACAGTGGCTGCATTTGATGGCACAGTGGTGGAAATTGATGGCACAATGGCTGCGTTTGATGGGCACAGTGGCGGCTATTGATGGGCACAGTGGCTGTGCTTGATGGGCACAGTGGCTGCATTTGATGGCACAGTGGTGGCAATTGATGGCACAATGGCTGCGTTTGATGGGCACAGTGGCGGCTATTGATGGGCACAGTGGCTGCATTTGATGGGCACAGTGGCGGCTATTGATGGGCACAGTGGCTGCGTTTGATGGGCACAGTGGCTGCGTTTGATGGCACAGTGGCAGCAATTTTTCAGTTTGCTTGCGCCCCCCCCAAAAAATGTTGAGCACCAGCCGCCACTGTATACCAAGTTTGTTTTGTAAATGGATTGCAGTGGCAGGGATCTCTAGTAATCTCTTGTAACCTGTTCCCAGGCGAGGCTCCCGCTACCTCATATGTTGACCACCATTAAGCTGGTTGATGGTCATCCATGGTGACAGGTCCATTCAGGCTGAGTATGGATCTATGGGGGCCGGTGTAGGCTCCTGCATTCCTGCCATGCCACAAGTGCAATATGCGTATGCAGCACCCTGTGGTGACACGGCGTTGCGTATTATTGGTTGGCGATGTCCAGTTGTCTCGTGATTCTCAGCCCCTAATTGCCTCTCAGAATGTGTTTGTGATCAGCATGGTGTTGGGAAGGGTTCCGTCTCTCCCGGTGCGAAGTCTTATTCAGACATCTGTTAGATATTCCGCCGTATCCTGATCTAACCTCTTTGTCACGTGAAGCTACAAATCTGACCACCCGCTGCCGGTAACGGAGGGTGGAGAGAGCGCCAAGCCAAGTTATTAACTATATCACAAGATGTTACATTGTATCAAAGGAGATGTGATAGGCTGAGTACACAACAATCCCAACCTGTGATTTATCTGACCATGGATATCACTATGAGGGATTCAGAGGGAATAAGAGCCCCGGTGAAAAACAGTATTAAAGGGGCATTCCACCCAAAACTGATATTTCAGTAGATGCTGGAGAGCTAAACCACCAACAGACTCTTTTCTGTTTCTGGGACTTGGCAAGATCTCTGCACACCTATTAAGGGGATCCCAAAATTCCTGGTCTGTACACTCTCTGTTCCCCATTATGAGGGGTTGCCACCATCCCTGTGCTGAGTTCCCAGGCCTGTACACCTGCTGTGCCCATTATGAGGGGTTCCCACCATCCCTGTGCTAAGTACCCGGGTCTGTACATCTGCTGTGCCCATTATGAAGGGTTCTCACCATCCTTGTGATGAGTTCCTTTGTCTGTACACCTGCTGTGCCCATTATGAAGGGTTCTCACCATCCCTGTGATGAGTTCCTTTATCTGTACACCTGCTGTGCCCATTATGAGGGGTTCTCACCATCCCTGTGCTAAGTTCCCGGGTCTGTACACCTGCTGTGCCCATTATGAGGGGTTCCTACCATCCCTGTGCTGGGTTCCTTGGTCTGTACACCTGCTGTGCCCATTATGAAGGGTTCTCACCATCCCTGTGATGAGTTCCTTTATCTGTACACCTGCTGTGCTCATTATGAAGTGTTCTCACCATCCATGTGCTGAGTACCTGGGTCTGTACACCTGCTGTGCCCATTATGAAGGGTTCTTGCCATCATTGTGCTGGGTTCCTTGGTCTGTACACCTGCTGTGCTCATTATGAGGGGTTCCCACCATCCCTGTGCTGAGTACCTGGGTCTGTACACCTGCTGTGCCCATTATGAAGGGTTCTTGCCATCAGTGTGCTGGGTTCCTTGGTCTGTACACCTGCTGTGCTCATTATGAAGGGTTATCGCCATCATTGTGCTGGGTTCCTTGGTCTGTACACCTGCTGTGCCCATTATGAAGGGTTCTCGCCATCATTGTGCTGGGTTCCTTGGTCTGTACACCGGCTGTGCCCATTATGAGGGGTTCTCACCATCCCTATAATGAGTTCCCAGGTCTGTACACCCGCTGTGCCCATTATGAGGGGTTCCACCACCCCTGTGCTGAGTACCTGGGTCTGCACACCTGCTGTGCCCATTATGAAGGGTTCTCGCCATCATTGTGCTGAGTTCCTGGATCTGCACACCTGCTGTGCCCATTATGAGGTGTGAAGGGGCTGGAGGCTCGCATGTCCATGGTCAGCTTGGTGTGCCAGTCTCTGAAAGCCAGCCACCAGCCAGGAATGCAGAACCACAGCGGAAGCAATGCAGTAAAACTTTGGAAGATTTGAATGGGCCCTAAAGGAGTCCTGTGCTTGCTGACCTTATTTTGAAAATACTAGTTGCCTAGCTGTCTGGCTGACTTTGAGGAACCGACCTGGAACGATCATTTGGGTCCCATGTTTTAAAGAGCCCTATGTTGCATGTTAACATGAGTTGTGTTAAGGCATGCCATTCAATCAAATGAGCTGCCAATGCACCAGAGCGGACAAAAGACTGTGTCTGTGCTGCTCTCCTACTGCAGCGAACTACAATGCACAGCAGTGCTTCACCGCGTCGTGTGTTGCAATCATGTGCGTGGAATATAGTGAATGCAGGGTCTTGGGTTTAGTAAGACTTTAATATCACTTTACGTTTCCAACATGATAAATATTATTTATATATTATTATAACGTCTGTATTTGATATTTCCCAACATGTCTGGGCATTGAATGACACATTATATGTATGTCATTTATATGATGTATTTGTTTCTTTCTATGATTATTCTTATCACTTGAACTGCATGTAGATCCTTGGAAAAGTGGACTTTGGTCTAAGAAATGTGGTGGCTGAAAATCTGCATATGTAGGATTCCTTGTGATGGATACAATAATGCAGGGGCCCATTAAGGGGGACCATTTTTGGAGGTGTTTTTTTGAAGCACCTGATTAGAGCCATAGGTTCTAATAGGCTTCAAAAAAGGTGGACTTGGAGCGCAGAGCATTGCGCTCGCAGTCCACCCAGGAGTGTTAGAAAAGCAAATCTGATGCTCCCTCCCATACACTGCCCCCCTCCAGTCATGCTGCTGTACAGCCCCCCCCCCCCATACTGCCTTCCACTATCCCCCCTCCCATCATAGTGCCCTCCACTACCCCCCTCCCATCATACTGTCCTCCACTATCCCCCCTCCCATCATACTGCCCTCCACTACCCCCCTCCCATCATACTGTCCTCCACTACCCCCCCTCCCATCATACTGCCCTCCACTACCACCCTCCCATCATACTGCCCTCCACTACCCCCCCTCCCATCATACTGCCCTCCACTACCCCTCCTCCCATCATACTGCCCCCCACTACCCCCCTCCCATCATACTGTCCTCCACTACCCCCCCCTCCCATCATACTGCCCTCCACTACCCCCCTCCCATCATACTGCCCTCCACTACCCCCCTCCCATCATACTGCCCTCCACTACCCCTCCTCCCATCATACTGCCCTCCACTACCCCTCCCATCATACTGCATTCCACTACCCCCCCTCCCATCATACTGCCCTCCACTACCCCCTCCCATCATACTGTCCTCCACTATCCCCCCTCCCATCATACTGCCCTCCACTACCTCCCTCCCATCATACTGCCCTCCACTACCCCCCCCCTCCCATCATACTGCCCTCCACTACCCCCCTCCCATCATACTGCCCTCCACTACCCCCCCTCCCATCATACTGCCCTCCACTACCCCTCCTCCCATCATACTGCCCTCCACTACCCCCTCCCATCATACTGCCCTCCACTACCCCCCCCTCCCATCATACTGCCCTCCACTACCCCCCCCCCCCCCCATCATACTGCCCTCCACTACCCCCCCCACCATATTGCCCTCCACTGGTGAAAATCCCCAGCAGAGCATGATCCAATTTGCTACAGCAGGGGAATTAATTTCTTCCAGATCCCCCGAGAGGCAATCAGATTCTCTTCGGATCAACTTTACCTACAAATGTCAGTACCCAGTTATATTCTGTATATTTAGGAAAGAGTCCAGGCTTTTTTTTTTTAAGAAATCTACTGAGTCGGCCAGAACCACCTCTGGGGGGAGTCTGTGATATTTACCATTTCTGTACATTATTGCCCCGATCGATCTCCTTTGACAACACAAATTTCTCAGCGCTGTGGAATTTTGTTTTCCCATCATCGGTGTATGGAGGCCGGGATGAGTTATAGGCGTCTGTCCGCCAAAACATACCATAGAGTGGATGGGAGAGAGATGGGAGGGGAGGCCAGGACATCTCATATCCTTCACGCCTCAATAGAAGCGCTACATTTTGGTTGGCACAGACAACTTTGGCTGATACTCACTTTCCTCTGAGATTTTATAGGCGTTAACTAGATTTATAGAGCATTTTATATCCATTGAGGAGCAACTTTGGGGTCACCTGAGAACAGAAAAGTGTGAAGAATAATCAAAAGCCCCTGATTGGAAGACGTGTGTGTAGATAAAGTGGACCTGTCATCAGATATATATCTTCATGGTAAGTGTAACATGCTAATCAATGTGTCAGTTTAACACGTCTGAGTATTTATTACCTCTCACAGAGATCACAGTACTCCCCCTGACCATGGGCGTCCGCTCCATAGGGCAAGGTGGGTCATTTGCCCCCCCTGGAATCGCCAGTGAGAGCCAGGAGCAGGGCCGGACTGGCCCTGGGGCCACTTTAAGCGGTGACTGCAGCGCTCCCCTCCGGCGCTCGTATCGTATGTCATGGTGCTGGGTCTGTGTGCAAGGTCCCGCCCCCCTAGTTCGGCTCGTCTTTTAGTGTTCCGCCTATCACACAAGCCGAAATAGGGGGGGGCGGGACCTTGTGTAATTTAAAGGGGGCCAGTGATGCAGGGTGCTGTGTAATGTAAATGGGTCCAGAACTGTGGGTACTGTGTAATGTAAAGGGGTCCAGAGCTGTGGGGGTGCTGTGTAATGTAAAGGGGTCCAGAGGTGCAGTTGTGGAGAGGGGGTACACAGTAGTGACAAAGAGATATTGAAGGATGCAGGGGGCACAGTGGGGTGTTTTTACATTTTAACGTGGGGAGGGGGGGCGCTTTTAACCACCGCTAGCAGTCGAAGAAAGGGTAAAATGCGACTGTGTATCGCCGCTGCTGAAGCGCCCCCCTCTGAAAAAATTTCAGCAGACGCCCATGCCCCTGACAATGTTTTCATCTGCTTTCTCTCTAGAAGGATGGTGCCAGGCATCATCCAGGGTCACTGTGACAGACCCAACCCGGAAAGGGGCTTTTGGATGGGACTGCCTACTGACTATGGGCCCTGGTTTTGGGGGGCTCTATTCTTCAGAGGTGTGTGCCTAGGGACCTTTGGAGTGGTTTTTACTTCCGATTCGGGTCTCCCCAAAACACACAGCCTCTGCCGAGCTGTCCCCGAGTATTTCTAAGGCTCTCCGGCGTCCCCCCACCTCTGGCCACATGTGGTATTGCATGCCATTGAAGTCAATGCGGAACAAATTATTTTTGTTTCCATTGACTTCTATGGGGAAACTCGCTTTGATATGCGAGTGCTTTGGATTATGAGCATTCTCCTGGAACAAATTATGCTCGTAATCCGAGGTTCCACTGTACATTGTACATTCACATCAGTCCCTACCCTCAAGGAGCTTACAATCTAAGGTCCCTAACTCCCATCCATACACACATACTAGGGCCAATTTAGACAGGATTCAATTAACCTTTTAGCATGTCTTTTGGAGTGTGGGAGAAAACCAGAGTACCTGGAGGAAACCCACACAGGCACAGGGAGAACATGCAAACTCCAGACAGGTAGTGTTGTGATTCAAGCCAGCAACCATTTTGCTGCTAGGCGGAAGTGCTAACCACTACACCACTATGCTGCCCCATGCTGGGGTCTCCTCCTACTATAATCTATTTACTAAAGCGTCTTTCTCTCATGGTAAAATGTCCCCATTGTGTGCCTTCTAGGTGTGAATTCCCGTTGTTGATTAAGTCACCTATTGTTTCGGTCTGTCTGCTATTCCTCTTGGAGATGTGACCAGCATTGTGTCCACTTTACCTTGTTACCAAACTATTGTGGGATGTTTATATGTTTATGTATTTAGATTACTGTTTATGTTTATGGAAACTGGTCATTAGGCGTACTGATGTTACTGTTTACAGCTTGCATTGTTTAGGGTAATGTGATCAAGTTCTTATCTGATTTTGTGTGGTATATATTCTGTGTAAATTTACAATAAAGTCAGTTCCAGTTTGCACCTAAACTAGTGTCGTCTAGTTCTTGGGTGCAATTCTACACTATAATACCTGGTCCCTGGTTGGAGTGGGGGAAGCTGTATCTTAACGGAGGTACCCAAGCGGGGTGCCAGGTGGTCCGTTCAGTCACCATCTACTTCCTGGACTGAGGTGCCAACTCAGAGATGACACAGTCTTGTAAGTCCTGGTAGTTCTTGGCTGGGTCAATGTTGCAGTCTGATCCCTGGAGGAAAGGAGACTGAGGAAATGCTTCCTCCTGTCTGCAGCAAACTGATGACATCATCTCAGCCTAGGCAAAGTCTGATTGGAGCTCAAGAATGGCTTTATTAGTGATTAGAGCCGGTATACCAAGCCAATCACAACTGATGGAGGTGCTCACAGGGCTGGAGTAGATGTAGAGGTGGTCCGCTCCCAAGCTGACATCACTTCCGCTCTATACCCACGGGGTCCCAGAATTTCTCCTCCAGCCCTATGACCACCTCCAGGTTATTTTCTATCATCTGTGGGACCGGGACACTATGCAGATTCGGAGTGGTGGGGAAAATCGCACTGCATTCCTGTTCAAACTGCATGTGATCCTTTGCAGTGCGATTTGCGCCCATTTATTTTGTATTGACACAAATCGCACCGCAAAGTATTGGTACTCTGCATTGGCAAGTACTGGACTGAAAGTATTGGTATTCGTGCTTGATAAAAAACAGTATCGGTGCAACCCTAGTATGTGTATGTCCAAAAGAATGTTGGGGGTGCTGATTCTTTAATCATTCAGAGTTGTGGTTACAGCAAAACTCCTGCCAAAAAATAAACTGTCCAGTCTAAGATAAAATAAAAAAAAATATGTTTCTGCAATACTCACCTTGAATTTGGAGCTGCTCCCTGCAGTACTTCTGTTCTGCCACTAAATATTCTGAGTCTTCCAGATTAAATAATGGCCAATATCCTTCAACCCATTCCCTCTCCCCCTGTGACTGGGCAGGGAAAGGAGAAGCAGCACAGTGATGAGCTCATCTCTCTCCTCCTATGTTAGCTCATGCTCTGATTGGCTCCTGTTGCTGCTTCTTCCTCTCACATTCCTCCCTGCTTTACAGGGACTGCATGAGGCTGATACCAGGTCACATTCGGGTACTTACACTGCTTGTATTTAAACAATACATTTAATGATGTATTAATGAATACAGAGATCTATTATTTTGTTTCTTTTATACCTGCCCAGAGTTGAGCTTTAAGGTTTTCCTCATATCCAATCAGAATTCAGAGTTGGCGGTGTGAATTGTGGAAGGGCCTTTTTCACATCTACACCAGAGAATTTATGGGTATTTGTCCTCCTCTTGAAGTATCCGATAATGGGATGGCCTACAGATAAGAAACAAATACCTAGAATCATGGAAATATCTGGCTGAAAGCTCTCGTCACATAATCTTCTGGAAGCACGCCCTGTATTGATTTCATATATATCAGAAGGTGATCAGTGTGATTGTGTACATAGGTGGAGGAGCCGAGATATGAGTGTGTGAAGTGCCGAGAATACAATCAGCAACCCGTTATAGAGAATGGAAGATAATCAACCAACATGTCATTATGTAAGGGGGGGGGGGGGAGTTTCCAACAACAAAGTATCTATAATGTGGTATAATGTCTATCTATCTCATTTATATTGATGATATCTTACTCTCTCTCTCTCTCTCTCTCTCTCTCTCTCTATTTTATTTCGCTCTCTTCTTATCTCTCTCTATATTTATTCTCTCTCTCTCTCTCTCTCTCTCTCTCTCTCTCTCTCTCTCTCTCTCTCTCTCTCTCTCTATTTACTCTTTCTCTCTCTCTCTCTGTCTAATATCTCTTTCTCTATTTAGTCTCTCTCCTTATTATTTCTCTCTCTGTTTAGTCTCTTTTTCTAACTCTATTATCGTTCTCTATTTATTCTCTCTCTATTTTGCTCTCTCTCTATTTATTCTCTCTCTATTATGTTTCTCTCTCTTTTCAATCACTCTCAATTAATCTCTCTTTATTATCTTCCTCTATTCTCTCTCTATTATCATTTTTTTCTCTCTCGCTCTCCCCCTTATTATCTCTCTCTCTAGTCTCTCTCTCTCTCTATTTACTCTGTCTCTCTCTATTTATTATCTTTTTCTCTTTTTATTCTCTCTCTACTATCGCTCCTTATTATATCTCTCTCTCTCTCTCTATTCTCTCTCTCTCTCTCAATATGTATTCTCTGTCTCTCTATTTATTCAATCTCTCTCTATTTAATCTCTCTCTCTATTTATTATCTCTCTCTTCCCCCCTTATTATCTCTCTCTCTCTATTTGATCTCTCTCTATTTACTCTATCTCTCTCTCTATTTATTCTCTCTCTCATCTCTCCTTATTATCTCTCACTCTATGTATTCTCTTTCTCTCTCTCTCAATATGTATTCAATCTCTCTCTCTATTTATTCTCTATTTCTATCTCTATTATTATTATCTCTCTCTATTTGTTCCCTCTCTCTCTCTATTTATTCTCTCTCTCTCTCTATATTGTTTCTCTCTCTATTTACTCTCTCTCTCTTTCTTTGTCATCTCCTTTTCTATTTATTCTCTCTCTCCTTATTATCTCTCTCTCTATTTACGCTCAATCTCTCTATTTCTCTCTCTCTCTTTTATCTCGTTCTCTATTTATTATCTCTCTTATCTCTCCTCATGATCTCTCTCTCTCTCTCTCATTTCTCCATATTTATTCTCTCTCTCTATTATTTTTCTCTATATTTATTCAATCTCTATCTATTTACTCTCTCTCTCTCTCTCTCTCTCTCTCTCTCTTCTCTTCTCTCTCTTCTCTCTTTCTCTCTCTATATATATATTTATGCTCTCTCTCTTTATCTCTCTCTCTCTCTCTCTATTATCTTTCTCTCTCTCTATTTTTTCTCTCCCAATTATCTTTCTCTCTCTATTTATTATACACCTCTTACTATTTATCTATCTATCTATCTATCTATCTATCTATCTATCTATCTATCTATCTATCTATCTATCTATCTATCTATCTATCTATCTATCTATCTATCATACCCTATGTCTCCTTATTATCTATGTATTATTTGTATTACTATTATCTTCTATCTATTATTTATTTTTATCATTTATCTATCTATTTGTCTATCTATCCAGCCATCATCTCTCGCTTTTTCACTTTTATCTATGATCTCTCTCTCTCAATTTATTATCTATCTATCTATCTATCTATCTATCTATCTATCTATCTATCTATCTATCTATCTATCTATCTATCTATCTATCTATCTATCTATCTATCTATCTATCTACCTATCTATCTATCTAATCTTGTATCAAAACACTACTCATTTTCCCCCTGTGCTCCCTCTAGTGGACATATCATAGACATGTGCAGATTGCTCACCTATGGTGACACAAACAGCTTAGCCCAATTACTGGCTCCCCTTATGAATCTAGTATGGAAAGCGGATGGAGACCTTTCCACCCTGGCAGGCAGGTATGTATAACCAGCAAGGAAATCCAACTCCATCTAAAATGGGAAAAAATGTCCAGGGAAAAATTGTTTGGGTTGTTTTTTATTTGTATTTCCAGGATTCCATTTGAAATGAGAAATTTATGCAGATGGTTTCATGTGTTGTTTTGCTCATTCTTCTATGTAGGTGCAATGCTTTGTACTTGGTAGAGTGTACTTTGCTCACAGGCATAGGCGTGCGCACAGGGTGTGCCTGGACACATCCTAATTAGCCTGTGTGGTGCAGATTCCCCCGAAATATACTGCGTTTAAATGAGCACTAACACACAGAAAAATACAGCATTAAATGGCACATAACACACTGAAATATACAACGTTAAACGTGCACTAA
Organism: Rana temporaria; assembly: GCF_905171775.1. NCBI lineage: Eukaryota > Metazoa > Chordata > Amphibia > Anura > Ranidae > Rana > Rana temporaria. The sequence goes on along the minus strand of NC_053499.1, from coordinate 148,809,856 downwards.
TGCACAGAAATATGCTGCATTAAACATGCACTAATGCACAGAAATATTCTGCATTAAACATGCAGTAACACACTGGAATATACTGCGTTAAACATGCAGCAATGCACAGAAATATACTGCGTTAAGCGTGCAGTAACGCACAGAAATAGACCCCTGATATTTCACCAAAGCTCCCTAATGGGGCTCCTAAAATAAAATAAATATATAATAAAAATAAAAAACTACTGTCCACGGCCCTACTGACACCAATCTCTGCCTTACTGACACCGTCCACCGCTCTGCTGACACCATCAGTATGCTGTATATACACATGCAAATATGTTTGAGCTTTGGGGTGCACACCCTAATGCAATAGGCTGCACACACCTATGCTCACAGGGCAGAACATGCTAATTTCCTGGCTCTTATGTTGATCCTCTGTCTTCAGTATTTTCAAAGTCATGAGCCCAGAAAAAGTATGCGGATCGAAAAAGTCGTAGCAAAGTCAGAAGAATTTAATTGACATCAATGTTTGGGGGTCATTCACTCAAAGTATTGAAGCAAGAGGATCAGAATGACTGCCAGGCAAGGGTGGCTTCTATATCCCCCCCTCAAGAAAAGGGTACCTTTCATTTTTTTCTACACGCCTGTGGTCACATGACTCGCCTAATCGCAGGCAAATGGGCTCCAGGTAGCGTTACAACAAGACACGGACAGAGTCCAAGGATACGAATATGATATCATGGCCTCTTATCTGATGAAAGTCTCATTTACACCGCCTACAGTTTTGTTACACATTAGTAATAAGGTCGCTTTATTTGGGGTATAAATGATAATGGCCATTGTGGGAGGTTTTTCAGGGCTGTAATAATAGATAATTTTTATGCTCTTGTTAGCTTGAACTTTCACAGGGGATTATCTGGGTGAGCGGTGTTAACCCCTGAGCTGCCTGGGTGCTCCAAATCAAGATTCTGAGTCTTATTACCGTCTTAAGTATTCTAAAAAAAAATATGTTTTTAATTGGTTATGGTTAGAGTTGAGCGAAAGAGAGAATTGTCTGAAATTTCAGGAAAAATTGGGAGTTTAGTGAAATGAATTGGGGTTTGGCAGTTTTTAAGGATGTAATAATGGGATTTAAATGGCTCCCGAGGGTTACAGAAGCTCCTTTCATCTACAACATACACTTGTGTTAAAAGACACCCCCTTATTAGCCCCATTATCTTACTTTTGCTATAGAAAGGGACAGCAAAAAAAAAAAGGAGAACAAGTTGGACTATATAGGCCAAACGTGGCTTATATATAAAATCATACATTTTCATTATACAACAGAAAAGCAAAATTTAAATAAAATCAAATCAAATTTAATTGATTTATGATTAAAAACAAAGTATAAAAGTGCTTATAGGATTGACTGTACATATATAACAAAAAATGTTAATATGCTTGGCAATTCCAATGCTGATTATAAGGTCTTCATGTGTTGACACGTTTCACCAGAATTAGCTTCACCAGGACAAATAAAAATAATACAGCAATCCTCTAGAAAAAAATAAAATAATGCTTAAGATATATATACCTATATCACCCACTTCCCTGTCTTCAACACGTGTTGTTGTTTTTTTATGTAACATAAGTCCTCATGGGATTCTATAATCCTTTTCATGTAGACCTACCGTGTGCTCCTGTGTCCAGGTGGGCTCCCCTCCTTTTTTCTCCAGTGCCCGCTCAGGGGATTCTCTGCATGTTGGTGTTAGGGTGCTGAGGAATTTCACACACCACACATGTACTGGCATATCATTCTATTTATATAGGTATATATTAAAGTGATACTAAAGTCTAATTTTTTTTTCCTTAAAAATAACAAACATGTTATACTTACCTGCTCTGTGCAGCGGTTTTGCATCCTCCTCTTCTCTGGTCCCGCTTCAGTGCTCCTGGCCCCTCCCGCCTGTTAAGTCCCCCCACAGCAAGCAGCTTGCTATGGGGGCACCTGAGCTGCAGCTCCCTGTGCCTATTCAGACCCCGCCCCCTTTTTCTCCTAATTGGCTCACTGACTTTGATTGCCAGCAGTGGGAGCCAATGGTGCCGCACTACTGTCTCAGCCAATGAGGAGGGGAGTGCCAGACAGCCAAGTCTCTCCTGCAACATAGCTGGATCTAGATGGACCTCAGGTATTGGGGGGGGGGGGGGCAGCTGCACACAGAAGTCTTTTTATCTTAATGCATATCTTAATGCATAAAAAGCATTAAGATAAAAATCCTTTTGCATTTGCAACCACTTTAGGCATTATTATTATTATTATTATTATAGGATTGCTGTATTATTTGCATGTGCCCTGATAAAGCTAATTCTGGCAAAACGCGTCGACACCTTATCATCAGCATTTATTGTTATATTTGTACAGTCAATCCTATAAGCACTATTATTCTCTGTTTTTAATCAAAAAGATACAAATATACTATATGAAATTTCGCTTTTTTTTAACAAATATGTTGTATAATAAACATTTATGATTTTATATATACTCCATGTTTGGCATATATAGTCCGACTTTTTCTCCTTTTCTCTGTCAATTTATACAATACGAATGCTTACCATAAGCATCACATTAAAGGGGAGTTCCAGCCTTTTTTTTATGTTTATTAAAAATCAGCAGCTACAAAAAGTGTAGCTGCTGGCTTTTAATAAACATACACTTACCTGTTCCACGGTCCAGCGACGTGCCGCTGGGAGCTTCGTTCCGGTTCCCCCCTTCACCGCCGGTGCCTCCACTGCAACTGTGGGCACCCGGCCATGACAGCTTTCGGCTTCACAGCCGGGCACTCACTGCGCATGCGCGAATGGCGCAGCACTCCCTGATTGGACAGGCGATCGCCTGGGACCTGTCACGTGTCCCAGGTGATCGCCTACAGGGAGGGGCCGCTAAAAGGCAATATAATGTATCGCCTTAGCTGTCCCTGGGCGGAAGGAGGAAGTGGGACAGGAACTCCTCTCCCAAGAAAATGACATGCCAAATGTGGCATGTAAAGGGGCGAGGAGTGGATTAAGCAGAAGTTCCACTTTTGGGTGGAACTCCGCTTTAATATTTAGAAAAAAAGAAATTAAAGCGTTTGTTAACCCCCAAAAAATATCAAATACATTTCCTTCTACTTTAAAGCATGTTATATGTAGGGTGACCACATGTCCCGGATTGCCCGGGACAGTCCCGCATTTTGCATGTCTGTCCCGGGCACATTCATCACTGTGCTGTGATTCATTACAGCACAAGCTGATTTTTGGGAAGGGAGGTTGTCCCTGAATGGTAGTTTAGAAATGTGGTCACCCTAGTTATATGACGCAGTGCTTGTCCTGTGTCATTTGGCCCCCTGTAACACCTAAAAAAACCTGGCTGATCCTGCCAGTTTCTCCCCTCCCCTCTGTAATCTGACCACAGTGTATCATGGCTGCTCAGATCAGACACCGTGGTCAGTTTACGTGCCTCTGTCATCAGCAGCCAGCTATCTGCCCACCTCTCTGCTCCTGTGTCCTCCTCCCCCTCCCCTCTCTGTCTGTGTGTGAGCCGCCCCTCCTGCTGCTCTCATAACACTAACCTGTATTCACCATCAGCACTGCCTCCTATCGCAGTGCCCCCCTCTGTGAATGATTTATAAATATAAATGCTGCAAATACCTAATTTAAAAGCCGAGATTACGATCACATGACCAGCCAGCTCTCTCCTCCTCCCTTCCCCTCCAGACTGACAGCAGAGGAATCTCAGCCCCGCCCACTGCATATCTCAGAGGAGGAAAGGAGAAAGCTGGCCAGTCATGTGATCGCAGCTGTGAAATTAGGTATTTGCAGCATTTATTTTTATAAATCACACACAAAGGGGGACACTACAATAGGAGGCAGTGCTGATGGTGTATACAGGTTAGAGTGGCTTAACATCCACTTTAAGCAAAAAATGTAAAGTAACCATACACAAATAACGATGAAATAGAAAAGAAAAGGGTAAAAACATATATATTATTATACAGGATTTAAAAAGCATCAATCTCAACTAGTTTCTGCCCCCCCCCCCAAAAAAACATAACACAACATTAGCAGAAGTTGCCCAAAGGGTGGCGCTAAAGAGATGAAAAACCATGTTGTTTTGTGTTTGTTGGCCGACAATTCTATGAGGCTTTAATCGCTATCAGTGTCTTTGCTGAAGGTTCACCGTCTCTGTTTGTACTGGTGACTAGGGATCAGATTTTGGTTGGAGCCCAACCCAGCCGATTTTTGAATCAGCTAAGTACATTGGCCCACCTTGCCCACCTAAATCCCCGGCTGCTGTTATGCAAGGGGTCTCCTGCAACCTCTTTGACCAAATATTGGGGTCAATTCACAAAAGGATACCGTATGAGATATTTGGGTCAACCCAAATATTTCATGCAATATCAAAAAGGTTAATTCTAGGAGGGGTGAATATAAAAAAAAAGATTTAAGCAAGGGGACAGATTTGTACTGGGAGGAGGGGGAATTTATGCTTAGGGGGGAAAGCATGGGGGGAGATTTGTGCTGGGGGAGGGAGAAGATGTGTATTAGTAGGGGAGATTTTAGACGTAGAGGATTTGTGCTAAGAGGGGTGAATGTTATTTTTGGGGGAGGGGCATTTTGAGCTAGGGGGAATTAGGGGATGGGGGTGGGGCTAAGATTTGTGCTGAGAGGGAAGATTTAAGCAAGGGGGCAGATTTCTACTGGGGGAGGGGGAATTTATGCTTAGGGGGTAAGCATGGGGGGGGAGAAGATTTGTGCTGGAGGGAGGGAGAAGATGTGTACTAGGAGGGGAATTTTTAGGGGTAGAGGATGTGTGCTAGGAGGGGTGAATGTTGTTATTTTTTTGGGGGGGGCATTTGAGCTGGGGGGAATTGGTGGATGGAGGGGCAAATATTTGTGCCCAGAGGGGAGATTTAAGCAAGGGGGCAGATTTGTACTGGGAGGAGGGGGAATTTATTCTTAGGGGGTAAGCATAGGGGGGAGGAGAACATTTGTGCTGGGGGAAGATATTTTAAGTGGGAGGGGGAGAAGATGTGTACTAGGAGGGGAAATTTTAGGGGTAGGAGGGGGTGAATATTATTATTTTTGGAAGGGGGCATTTGAGCTGGGGGGAATTGGTGGATGGAGGGGCAAATATTTGTGCTGAAAGGGGAAATTTAAGCAAGGGGGCAAATTTGTACTGTGAGGAGGGGGGATTAATGCTTAGGGGGTAAGCATGGGGGGGGGATTTGGGCTAGGGGTTTTTTTTTAAAGTGGAGGGGGAGAAGATGTGTACTAGGAGAGGAAATTTTAGGGGTAGAGGATTTGTGCTAGGAGGGGTGAATGTTATTTTTGGGGTGACCTAGATGTCCCTGGCACTTGTCATGCGACTTTTAGGTGTGAACCGAACCTCAGATGCAAAGACAGCAGACGGGGGGGGGGGGGGGGGGTTAGGGTGTTCACATGCAGATCCTGTTCTTTGCGCCTGCGGCAAAAACTGCCCCTCCTGTTGCGCTTGGTGAACAGTACCGCTGCCAAGTGCAACCCATACAAGTGCATTGGGGACTCCCCATAAATGCTGCTCGCAATGGTGCATTCCTACATAATGTATGGGGTCAAAACGAGTAGACGATATGGTCACCCCACATCCCCACCATGTACAGATCGCTTCCCAGAGTCGCAGCGGCCTTGTCGCACATCTAAACGAAGATCTAAATTTAAGAAAACAAAACGTCGGAAAAAAAAGTGAGTTGCTAAATTTTATTTTTTTGTTTGTTCGTGGAAATCTCAGGTTCTCCCCCCACCAGAGATCTAAAGTAAACGAACGCGGATGGTATCTGCCGGCTCAGGTTGGCGGCCCTGAGTCATGCCATTGCACAATGATCTCGGTATGTCATACGTAGCGTGTGTTTGGTAAATAATTGCCCGGTGAAAGCTAATCCGGGCGACTTGTAGTGCCATAGCGGTTGTTTTTTAATGGTGTTTACACAAGGCCTGTGCTTGGGGTGAGGATGGAATCTGAGGCTGCTCCGGCCTTATCTATATCATATACCTATTTATGACACTCAGTTATTGCCGGTGACGGCTCAGTGACAGGGGCGGGCGGGCGGGCGGCTCCGTCGTGTCACACAGGTCTAGCTGGGAGCTCATTGATTTTTTTTGGGAACAGGTTCTCCTCGGCCGGGACCTTCTAGGGGGTAACAGGCGGGTGATTGGCAGCTGGCCGCGGCGGCTTGACCTGGCGTTTGCTGATAGTTAACTATGAAGTATTGCGAAGCCATGATGGAGATGGAACTGCCAGACTACACCGAAACGCTGGACGCCAGTTACACAATGCTGGAATTTGACAGTATCCGGGTGCTGCCTTCTAATACCGGTAAGAGACGCTTTTACCGACCTTCTTGTCTGATCGAATAGACTTCCCTCGGGGATGACTCAATGGGGGGAGATTTACTAAAACTGGAGAGTCCAAAATCTGGTGCAGCTGTGCGTGGTGGGCCAGGGCCACCATCAGGGGGGTACAGGCAGTACACCTGTAAGGGGCCCGGGGGTCCCCAGGGGCCTGGATGGCAACCCCCTATTTATTTTTAATAATTTACATTTTTTGTTTTGTTTTTGTTTGTCAGCACCCAAAGCCCCCCCCCCCCCCCACCGACCTGTAAGGGGCCCGGATGGCAACCCCCTATTTTTATTTTTATTTATCTTTGTATTATTTTTTTACTTATTTTTTTTATTTTTTGTTCTTCAGCACCCAAAGCCCCCGACCTTAATTCGCGGGCCCCCCGCTTGTCAATTTGCGTCGGCCCCCCCGCTTCTCTGCTCCACCAGGGGGCCTATGCCTGAAGCTGTGTAAGGGGCACAAAAATTCCTGATGGTGGCCCTGGTGGGTGGCCAATCAGCTTCTAACTTCAGCTTGTTCAATTAAGCTCTGACAATAAAAGCTGGAAGCTGATTGGTTTCTATGCAGAGCTGCTCCAGATTTTGCTCTCTCCAGTTTTAGTAATTCCCCCCCCCCCCAAGTGGGTCATGGGTCTATATTTGTAGTCCTCAAAGAAAAAAAGCTTTCTCCGGGTTCACAGCGAAGGGTCTCGATTTTAATTATTATCCATTAAAGGATTGGGAACAATGGTCTTGGTTTAGCATTTTAAGGTGAAACCTTATACAACGCATTTCGTGCTAAAAAATTGTCACTTCTTCAGGTGTAATGATGAAAACAAGCAAGGAAAGGCTAAGCCAGGGATGAAGAAAAATCAAGTATTTTGTTGCTCTTAGTTAAAGAGGAAGTAAACCCCCTCTTAAAACAAAACAAAAAAAAAACCTGCAAGACAAAAGCATAATGAGCTAGTATGCATAGCATACTAGCTCATTATGAATTACTTACCCGAGAACGAAGCCCCGGCAGTGGTCCTCGGACACGATCTCCGTCGCAGCCATGATACCTTCCGGGTATCGCTGCTCCGGCGCTGTGACTGGCCGGAGCAGCGATGACGTCACACCTGCGCATGCGTGCGGGAGCCGCCATTAATGGCATGATGCCGTTAGTAGCGGATCGCTCGGTGCGCCTGCGCGCAGTTGTCTACGGCGCATGCGCCGTAGACATTGGTGCTGTCATTCTTGGAAATATCTCCTTAACCGTGTAGGTTAAGGAGATATTTTTTGGACCTACAGGTAAGCCTTACCTGTACGTCAAAGTGGTCTGTAAGGAATATATATTAGTGTGTGTTTATATGAGATTATTTATATATAAATATATATCTACTTAATTATATATATATATAGTATATTACTAAAAGTATTAGGAAGTGGAAATATATATGAGTGTGTATATATATATATATATATATATATATATATGAGATTTTATATATATATATATATATATATATATATATATATATATATATATATATATATATATATATATATATTTATATTTATATATATATATATATGAGATTTTATATGTGTGTGTGTATATATATATATATATATATATATATATATATATATATATATATATATAAAATCTCATATATATATATATATATATATATATATATATATACACACACTCATATATATTTCCACTTCCTAATACTTTTGGCAGTGTATATATATATATATGTATATGTATATGTATATATATATATATATATATATATATATATATATATTTATACTATATTACCAAAAGTAAAATGATACTTGGTTCTGTATTCTCTAAAAGGGGTGGTACTGGGAGGTGGGTAAGGGGTGGAACCAGGGGCGGACTGACCATTCGGGCACTCGCCACTGCCCGAGGGCCCCAGGCCACTAGGGTGGCCAGCCTCAGTAAAACTAGGCACAGTATGTAAAAATCTGTGTTTTTTTACATCTGTCCCTGAAATAATTTCCCCACATCATTTTGATGTGAATATCCTAATCTGAGGCCAACCACAGCGCTTCACTATTCCGCTGGCTCTACGACTCACTTGCGCAGTTAGAAGGCTCCAACAAGTGATTTTTTTCTAATTAAAAGCCTTTTCCCGACAGCTGCCTGCCGCACCAAGTACTAATGTGCAAAGGTGTGTGTAAGGGCCCCTTTCACATGTGCGGACCGTATGTCCATTTTTTTCATCCATCCGTTTTTGGGTGAAATACGGATATACATGTATCCCCATGGGATAGTGGGTGTCTGCGGATCGGATGAACACAGACAGACGGTCCGTGTTCATCCGATCCCGCCATAGAGGAGAGCGGAGATCTGACAGGGCGGTCCCTGCACAGTGTGCAGAGACAGACCTGTCATCTGCCGGCTCAAGGGGGATCAACGGAGCGATCCCCGCTGAGCAAGCGGATATTAAAGGAACGGATCCTCACGGAAGTGTGAAAGGGCCCTAAGGGGACACTGAAGGAAGGTGACACTCTGTGGACTGTGATTTATAGGGAGAATGTTGGGACTCTGATGTAAGAGGGGACGCTCATCCTGACTGCTGTACTCAATGGCCCGGATTCACATACAACGGCGCATTTTTTTGCTGCCGTAGCGTATCTAATATACGCTACACCGACGCAGCGCAGAGAGGCAAGCACAGAATTCACAAAGCACTTGCCTCCCAAACTGCGCTGGGTTCCCTCGACGTAATCCGGCGTAGGTGGAAGTGGGCGTGAGCCATGCTAATGAGGCGTGACCCCATGCAAATGATGGGCCGAGCGCCAGACAGATACGAATAATGAACGACGCATGCGCCGTCCCGTGGACGCATCCCAGTGCGCATGCTCAGAATCACGTCGGAACGAATGCCTAAGATACGACGGATCACTGCCTACGGCGTGAACGTAACCTACGCCCAGCCATATTCACGTCAAACGTAAACGACGTAAAATATGACGGCTTGTGTTCCCTGGTGCAGCCCTTTGCATTGATGCTGCTGAGTTACCCCTCCTTTATGGGGCATAACTTTACGCCGGACGTACGACTTACGCAAACTGCGTATATTATGCGCCGGGCGCAAGTACGTTCGTGAATCGGCGTATCTCCCTCATTTGCATATGTGTATAGAAAATCAATAGGAGCGGCAAATGCACCCAGCGTAAATATGTGCCTACGATACAACGGCGTAAGGCAAGTTACGTCGGTCGTAGGAAGTCTATTTATAGGCGTATCTCAGATTGTGGGCACGGCGCATAGATACGACGGCGCATAGCTACACTTACGCGGCGTATACGTAGGCGTAAGTGTTTTGTGAATCCGGGCCCATATGTTGTTTGTTTGTTACTTACTCCTGTACTCGTATGGTGGCCACCATCTGTAAGCCTGGGGGCCCCATAATCCTCTATTGCCCGGAGACCCCATGAGCTGTCAGTCTGCCCCTGCGTGGAACAGAGTAACGGTGCTCGGAGGTGGGTATGAGCAGACTTCGGAAGGGAGGAGTTCCTGCACCTATTTTCTGAGAAAAAAAAAAGCCCTGATTAAATTAGCTATGATTGTTGTTAGTGAATATCAATGCTACACATAGGGGGTGAGTACTGGTTGTCACCTTTTCCGTTTGCCTGAAACCTGAACACGTAATTCAAAACCCAGACTGTCCGGGTGAATCCTGGACAGGTGGCAACCCTAGGGGTGAGTGGAGTAATTTTCAGACTTTTCTTTTTCTAAATTTAGAAGGAATTTGGGTGTATTTAGGGTCATTTAATTTATTTAGAGGTGTTTATTTATAAAGTAGTGAATGTGACTTGCTAAGAATTCACTGCAGATGAACCTACCTGGTGAATGTATTTTAATACATCGTCATGGAACATGACCTGTTGTAATTTTATGACTAATCATTGCCTGTTCTATAAAAGAAACCCATCCTTTATGGCGTTATCATCTATGACTCCAGATAAATGAAAATGAAACATTTGATCAGCATAGGCCGCTCACGTGACTTGTGAGGTCCACTTCCTCTTTTCTGGTGTTGTGTGGCTCTTCAGTAATCAGAGCCCACCCTTGAATCATTGTATGGCAGCCATGGTGACACCCCATCGGGGGTGGGTCTATGACAGTGATGGGGAACCTTGGCACCCCAGATGTTTTGGAACTACATTTCCCATGATGCTCTTGCACTCTGCTGTGTAGTTGATCATCATGGGAAATGTAGTTCCAAAACATCTGGGGTGCCAAGGTTCTCCATCACTGGTCTATGACATACTTCACTCACTATATGTCCTCAGTCTTCACCCAGAGTCATTCAACCAGGAATACTGAGGACATCTAGTGGTGGAGAAGAGGTAATGTATGGGACAGCTCTAGAAAGGAGGCAAGGCCCCATTATGGGGGTGGGTCTATGACACCCTTCATTCACAGAATATCCTCAGTCAGTACATTGTTATGAGCTGTGATGGTCCCAGATTTCCAGGAGCAGTCCCAGATACTCCGGCTATAAATTTTTCCATAATTGTGGACTTTCTGAGACCAACGTTTCTTCTGAAAATTATAAAATGAGGGACTTGAATGGCCCAATTATTACCGGAGCCAAACAGCAAATATTGATCCAATGTGCGATGGATGAATCAGTCCAT